>NW_025749887.1:0-22003 GCF_021184085.1 Oncorhynchus gorbuscha | reverse complement strand
GAGGTCTGTCTGTAATATAGAGATGGGGAGAGGTCTGTCTGTAATATAGAGATGGGGAGAGGTCTGTCTGTAATATAGAGATGGGGAGAGGTCTGTCTGTAATATAGAGATGGGGAGAGGTCTGTCTGTAATATAGAGATGGGGAGAGGTCTGTCTGTAATATAGAGATGGGGAGAGGTCTGTCTGTAATAAAGAGATGGGGAGAGGTCTGTCTGTAATATAGAGATGGGGAGAGGTCTGTCTGTAATAAAGAGATGGGGAGAGAACTGTCTGTACATAGTGAGATGGGGAGAGGTCTGTCTGTAATATAGAGATGGGGAGAGGTCTGTCTGTAATAAAGAGATGGGAGAGAACTGTCTGTAATATAGAGATGGGGAGAGGTCTGTCTGTAATAAAGAGATGGGGAGAGGTCTGTCTGTAATATAGAGATGGGGAGAGGTCTGTCTGTAATATAGAGATGGGGGAGAGGTCTGTCTGTAATATAGAGATGGGGAGAGATCTGTCTGTAATATAGAGATGGGGAGAGGTCTGTCTGTAATATAGAGATGGGGAGAGGGTCTGTCTGTAATATAGAGATGGGGGAGGTCTGTCTGTAATATAGAGATGGGGAGAGGTCTGTCTGTAAATATAGAGATGGGGAGAGGTCTGTCTGTAATATAGAGATGGGGAGAGGTCTGTCTGTAACAAAGAGATGGGGAGAGGTCTGTCTGTAATATAGAGATGGGGAGAGGTCTGTCTGTAATATAGAGATGGAGAGAGGTCTGTCTGTAATAAAGAGATGGGGAGAGAACTGTCTGTAATATAGAGATGGGGAGAGGTCTGTCTGTAATATAGAGATGGGGAGAGGTCTGTCTGTAATATAGAGATGGGGAGAGGTCTGTCTGTAATATAGAGATGGGGAGAGGTCTGTCTGTAATATAGAGATGGGGAGAGGTCTGTCTGTAATATAGAGATGGGGAGAGGTCTGTCTGTAATATAGAGATGGGGAGAGGTCTGTCTGTAATAAAGAGATGGGGAGAGGTCTGTCTGTAATATAGAGATGGGGAGAGGTCTGTCTGTAATATAGAGATGGGGAGAGGTCTGTCTGTAATATAGAGATGGGGAGAGGTCTGTCTGTAATATAGAGATGGGAGAGGTCTGTCTGTAATATAGAGATGGGGGAGAGGTCTGTCTGTAATATAGAGATGGGGAGAGGTCTGTCTGTAATATAGAGATGGGGAGAGGTCTGGACATAAAGAGATGGGGAGAGATCTGTCTGTAATATAGAGATGGGGAGAGGTCTGTCTGTAATATAGAGATGGGGAGAGGTCTGTCTGTAATATAGAGATGGGGAGAGGTCTGTCTGTAATATAGAGATGGGGAGAGGTCTGGACATAAAGAGATGGGGAGAGGTCTGTCTGTAATATAGAGATGGGGAGAGGTCTGTCTGTAATATAGAGATGGGGAGAGGTCTGTCTGTAATATACAGATGGGGAGAGGTCTGTCTGTAATATAGAGATGGGGAGAGGTCTGTCTGTAATATAGAGATGGGGAGAGGTCTGTCTGTAATATAGAGATGGGGAGAGGTCTGTCTGTAATATAGAGATGGGGAGAGGTCTGTCTGTAATATAGAGATGGGGAGAGGTCTGGCTGTAATATAGAGATGGGGAGAGGTCTGTCTGTAATATAGAGATGGGGAGAGGTCTGTCTGTAATATAGAGATGGGGAGAGGTCTGTCTGTAATAAAGAGATGGGGAGAGGTCTGTCTGTAATATAGAGATGGGGAGAGGTCTGTCTGTAATATAGAGATGGGGAGAGGTCTGTCTGTAATATAGAGATGGGGAGAGGTCTGTCTGTAATAAAGAGATGGGGAGAGATCTGTCTGTAATATAGAGATGGGGAGAGGTCTGTCTGTAATATAGAGATGGGGAGAGGTCTGTCTGTAATATAGAGATGGGGAGAGGTCTGTCTGTAATATAGAGATGGGGAGAGGTCTGTCTGTAATATAGAGATGGGGAGAGGTCTGTCTGTAATATAGAGATGGGGAGAGGTCTGTCTGTAATATAGAGATGGGGAGAGGGGAGTTGAGGGGAGACTGACTGGATATAAATACTATGCTGCCAGTCTCTCTTGGCTCAGAGTTGAGGAGAGACTGACTGCATCACGTTCTGCTCTTCATTGTAATCAGAGGGCTGATATTAATACTATGCTGCCAGTCTCTCTTGGCTCAGAGTTGAGGAGAGACTGACTGCATCACGTTCTGCTCTTCATTATAATCAGAGGGCTGATATAAATACTATGCTGCCAGTCTCTCTTGGCTAAGAGTTGAGGAGAGACTGACTGCATCACGTTCTGCTCTTCATTGTAATCAGAGGGCTGATATAAATACTATGCTGCCAGTCTCTCTTGGCTCAGAGTTGAGGAGAGACTGACTGCATCACTTTCTGCTCTTCATTGTAATCCGAGGGCTGATATTAATACTATGCTGCCAGTCTCTCTTGGCTCAGAGTTGAGGAGAGACTGACTGCATCACGTTCTGCTCTTCATTGTAATCAGAGGGCTGATATAAATACTATGCTGCCAGTCTCTCTTGGCTCAGAGTTGAGGAGAGACTGACTGGATATAAATACTATGCTGCCAGTCTCTCTTGGCTCAGAGTTGAGGAGAGACTGACTGCATCACTTTCTGCTCTTCATTGTAATCAGAGGGCTGATATAAATACTATGCTGCCAGTCTCTCTTGGCTCAGAGTTGAGGGGAGACTGACTGGATATAAATACTATGCTGCCAGTCTCTCTTGGCTCAGAGTTGAGGAGAGACTGACTGCATCACTTTCTGCTCTTCATTGTAATCAGAGGGCTGATATAAATACTATGCTGCCAGTCTCTCTTGGCTCAGAGTTGAGGAGAGACTGACTGCATCACTTTCTGCTCTTCATTGTAATCAGAGGGCTGATATAAATACTATGCTGCCAGTCTCTCTTGGCTCAGAGTTGAGGGGAGACTGACTACATCACTTCTTCTTTTGATCAGAAACATTGTGTTAAATCCCAAATGGTTTGCTGGCGGCTGGGTAGTCAACTTACACACAGCTCTGACACACACAGGCGGCTGGGTAGTCAACTTACACACAGCTCTGACACACACAGGCGGCTGGGTAGTCAACTTACACACAGCTCTGACACACACAGGCGGCTGGGTAGTCAACTTACACACAGCTCTGACACACACAGGCGGCTGGGTAGTCAACTTACACACAGCTCTGACACACACAGGCGGCTGGGTAGTCAACTTACACACAGCTCTGACACACACAGGCGGCTGGGTAGTCAACTTACACACAGCTCTGACACACACAGGCGGCTGGGTAGTCAACTTACACACAGCTCTGACACACACAGGCGGCTGGGTAGTCAACTTACACACAGCTCTGACACACACAGGCGGCTGGGTAGTCAACTTACACACAGCTCTGACACACACAGGCGGCTGGGTAGTCAACTTACACACAGCTCTGACACACACAGGCGGCTGGGTAGCCTAGTGGTTAGAGCGTTGGACTAGTAACCGGAAGGTTGTGAGTTCAAACCCCCGACCTGACAAGGTGCAAATCTGTCATTCTGCCCCTGAACAGGTTCCTAGGCCGTCATTGAAAATAAGAATTTGTTCTTTAACTGACTTGCCTAGTTAAATAAATAAAAAATAAAAAATAAACACACACTTATCCCACCAGACATGCCACCAGGGGTCTTTTCACAGTCCCCAAATCCAGAACAAATTCAAGAAAATGTACAGTGTTTTACAGAGTCATTATTGCACAGAACTCCGTTCCATCTCATGTTGCTGAAACGAACAGCAACACCTCACGACACAACGCCTCCATTTAAAATCTAATCTAATTCTATTGGTCACACATGGTTAGCAGATGTTATTGCGAGTGTAGTGAAATGTTTGTAGTGTAGCGAAATGCTTGATAGTTGGTGTGGATGTATTGATATGTAGGCTACTTGTGCCTTTTTTTTATTTATAGTTCTGTCCTTGAGCTGTTCTTGTAATGTTCTGTATTATGTCATGTTTTGTGTGGACCCCAGGAAGAGTAGCTACTCCTATTCCTGGACCCCAGGAATACCAAATACCAAATATGAGCAGCAGAGTGTGCAGCAGCTACGGAAAAATGGATCTTGTACATGCACAGAAATCTCTTTACTTTGATCCACGGCAAATCAGGTTTCCAGAAAATCAGTAATGTGTAGTGGACCTCAACATAAATAAAACAAACGTAAACAGTTAGCACCAGCAGTGATCATACCTCACAAGTTCTGGTCCTTTGTGCAGATGAGACCTGTTGGTTCCCATCATCAAAGTCTGAGAACAGAACAGTGAGCGTTTGTTACCCTAGCTGTTCACATCATGTCTCCATTTTCTATAATCTGACTCCTCCCTCCCTCTCTCCTCCTCCTCCTCCCTCTCTCCTCCTCCCTCTCTCCTCCCTCTCTCCTCCCTCTCCTCCCTCTCTCCTCCTCCTCCTCCCTCTCTCCTCCTCCCTCTCTCCTCTCCTCCCTTTCCTCTTTCTCCACCTCCTCTCCTCCTCCTCCTCTCCTCCCTCTCTCCTCCTCCTCTCCTCCTCCTCTCCTCCCTCTCGCTTCCTCTCCTCCCTCTCCTCCTCCTCCTCCTCCTCCTCCCCTCTCTCCTCCTCCTCCTCTCCTCCTCCTCTCCTCCCTCTCGCTTCCTCTCCTCCCTCTCCTCCTCCTCCTCCTCCTCCTCTCCTCCCTCTTCTCCTGCTCCTCCTCCTCCCCTCCTCCTCCTCCCTCTCCCCCTACCTCTCCTTCCTATAGTTAGCTAGTTCTGTGTAGTTAATTCTGCTGAAGGGATGAAAACTGCTTCCAGGTGGCATTCTGGTTCCTCTTTTTCTCTCCCCCTCTTCTCACCCCTTTCCCTCTCTCCTTGTTTCACTCTTTCTCTCTCCACAGCTGCCTTGAACCTTACTACTCAGAGCTCTGGGGGAGAGGAGGGAGGGAGGAATGCAGGCTCAGAACCTCTGGCAGATCAATAACAGACACACAGGGGGGACGGCCAGGCTCTCTCAGTGGGAAGATTCTCTCTCTCCCTCTCTCCTTCTCCCTCTCTCCTCCTCCCTCTCTCCTCCTCCCTCTCCTCCCTCTCGCAATCTCTCTGTTTTTTTAATTGAACCTTTCTTTATACAGGATGTGGCATTGTGGTGAGAAGACCTTTTAACAAGGGAGCCTTCTCGCTCTCTATTCTCTCTATCAGTCTTCCTCTCTCCCACACTCCCCTTTCTCTCTCCCTCTTCCCCCACCCCTTTCTTTCACCCCCCTTCCCCCCCTTTCTCCCCCCTTCTTTCTCCCCCCCACCCCCCCTTTCCCTCCTCTATAGATCTCTTTAACACATTGCAGGGACCAGGCCCTGGTCTTCTGGTGTCGGCACCGAGAGCTCTGAGGCTCTGAGGGCGTCTAATAAGGATCGTCTCTGGGTGAGGCTTTGTTGTACCCACAGTGCATCTGGTCAGCAGCTCCCATCCATCTACCTCTAACCCAACATGTGCTGCTGTCATAAGACAAACAGCATATCGAATGAGAAGAGCTAGCCTGGGTAGTAAGCATCAGTCTGTTTGTGCCAACATTTCACTCATTGACACTTCTTGTCATGCCAAATTGTTTGGTACAAGGAGTGGAATGTTAGCACAAAATAGGTCTAGGTTTCAGGCTAGAGAACATCTGAGGACCACATATACAACACTTCTCTTTTCTGTACTTCTTCACCAAAAATAGATTAGCATACTGTGTTTTACAGTCTCTGACTGCATAAAGTGACTAAAATTAAATTAATACGTGATCCAATCTACATATGTGTGTCAGAACTTTAACCAATTTCTTTGTATTCACCACAGGAGGTTGGTGACACCTTCATTAGGGGAGGATGGGGCTCGTGGTAATGACTGGAGCGGAATCAGTGGAATGGTATCAAACACATCAAACGCGTTGGTTTCCATGGTTTCCAGGTGTTTGATTCCATTCCATTTGCTCCGTTCCAGACATTATTATGAGCCGTTTTCTGGTAAGCCTCCACTGGTATTCACCATCTCACCCCCCAGAAGCCTCCACTGGTATTCACCATCTCACCCCCCAGAAGCCTCCACTGGTATTCACCATCTCACCCCCCAGAAGCCTCCACTGGTATTCACCATCTCACCCCCAGAAGCCTCCACTGGTATTCACCATCTCACCCCCAGAAGCCTCCGCTGGTATTCACCATCTCACCCCCAGAAGCCTCCACTGGTATTCACCATCTCACCCCCAGAAGCCTCCGCTGGTATTCACCATCTCACCCCCAGAAGCCTCCGCTGGTATTCACCATCTCACCCCCAGAAGCCTCCACTGGTATTCACCATCTCACCCCCCAGAAGCCTCCACTGGTATTCACCATCTCACCCCCCAGAAGCCTCCACTGGTATTCACCATCTCACCCCCCAGAAGCCTCCACTGGTATTCACCATCTCACCCCCCAGAAGCCTCCACTGGTATTCACCATCTCACCCCCCAGAAGCCTCCGCTGGTATTCACCATCTCACCCCCCAGAAGCCTCCACTGGTATTCACCATCTCACCCCCAGAAGCCTCCACTGGTATTCACCATCTCACCCCCAGAAGCCTCCACTGGTATTCACCATCTCACCCCCAGAAGCCTCCACTGGTATTCACCATCTCACCCCCAGAAGCCTCCACTGGTATTCACCATCTCACCCCCCAGAAGCCTCCGCTGGTATTCACCATCTCACCCCCCAGAAGCCTCCACTGGTATTCACCATCTCACCCCCCAGAAGCCTCCACTGGTATTCACCATTTTGATTTTCAGATATACAATGAACATGTTGCCAAGTAAAAAAGCATCGATCCTGGCACATCTATCTACTGTAAAAGCTCATTGCTGATCTTTGATCGTCATTCCAGGTCCACAGCCCCCACAGAGATCCTACACTTTTTCTACGTTGACTTAAATCGAACTAGAAAAGGCACGTTCTCTGAAGATAATAAAGTAGGTCTATTTAATTATGCTGATCTGTGCATCATCATCCCTGGCACTGAGCAGGAGGTCCTGGTTACCCTGGACAACAACTGAGAGGTAGTCTGAAACATACGACTCTGACTCTGATTAACATGCCTGTCATTTCCTGTCATCTGTTTTATCCTAAAACCTGACGCATCACAAGACCAATTAGAAATTCACACTAAAATAGAAACGTGTGGTTAAGAATATCTGCCTTGACTTTTAATAGGAATGAAATAATAGTCAATAATAATGGTTAAAGTCATTTACACTTCCTATACGTTGTATGTGCCTAATTTGTTTATTAATAACTTTTCATGTTCATTATTGTGCACTCTCCTCAAACAATAGCATGGTATTCTTTCACTGTAATAGCTACTGTAAATTGGACCGTGCAGTTAGATTAACAAGCTTTCTGCCAACATCAGATATGTTTATGTCCTGGGAAATGTTCTTGTTACTTTTAACCTCATGCTAATCCCATTAGCCTACGTTAGCTCAACCGTCCTGTGGAAGGCACATCGATCCCGAAGGAGTTAATTAATCTAACTGCACTGTCCAATTTACAGCTATGGCTGAGTTGTTATTGGGTCTGCTCTAGATTGAAATACAACTGTTCCCAGGTCTGTATGTATGGGTTGGCTGGCTATGGGGGGTATTTAAGACACCACCAGACATTTACATTTACATTTAAGTCATTTAGCAGACGCTCTTATCCAGAGCGACTTACAAATTGGTGCATTCACCTTATGACATCCAGTGGAACAGTCACTTTACAATAGTGCATCTAAATCTTTTAAGGGGGGGGGTTAGAAGGATTACTTATCCTATCCTAGGTATTCACCACTCCTACAGTGTGATGGGCTTTACACGTGGAAAAAAAGTCTAATAGAAAATAAAGCCTAGGGCTGGGGAATAGGGCTGGGGCTGAGGCTGGGGTATAGGGCTGGGGCTGAGGCTGGTGTATAGGGCTGGGGCTGAGGCTGGTGTACAGGGCTGGGGCTGAGGCTGGTGTATAGGGCTGGGGCTGAGGCTGGTGTATAGGGCTGGGGCTGAGGCTGGGGTATAGGGCTGGGGCTGAGGCTGGTGTATAGGGCTGGGGCTGAGGCTGGTGTATAGGGCTGGGGCTGAGGCTGGTGTATAGGGCTGGGGCTGAGGCTGGTGTATAGGGCTGGGGCTGAGGCTGGTGTATAGGGCTGGGGCTGAGGCTGGTGTATAGGGCTGGGGCTGAGGCTGGGGTATAGGGCTGGGGCTGAGGCTGGTGTATAGGGCTGGGGCTGAGGCTGGGGTATAGGGCTGGGGTATAGGGCTGGGACTGAGGTATAGGGCTGGGGCTGAGGCTGGTGTATAGGGCTGGGGTATAGGGCTGGGGCTGAGATATAGGGCTTGGGTATAGATCTGAGGCTGGGTTATAGGGCTGGGGTATAGGGCTGAGGCTGGGGTATAGGGCTGAGGCTGGGGTATAGATCTGAGGCTGGGGTATAGGGCTGGGGTTGGGGTATAGATCTGAGGCTGGGGTACAGTGCTGGGGTTAAGGTATAGGGCTGATGCTGGGGTATAGGGCTGGGGTATAGGGTATAGGGCTGGGGTATAGGGCTGGGGCTGAGGCTGGGGTATAGGGCTGGGGCTGAGGTTGAGGCTGGGGTATAGGGAAGGGGATGGGGTATAGGGATGAGGCTGCGTAGGTGGGGTATAGGAATGGGGCTGATGTATATTGATGGTGATGTTGATGTTGTGAGAGGTGCAGGGCATGGGAATGCAGGGCAGGACAGGGCAGGACAGGGCAGGACAGGGCAGGACAGGACAGGACAGGACAGGGCAGGACAGGACAGGGCAGGACAGGACAGGGCGCTGCAGGGCATGACAAGACAGGGCATGACAGGACAGGGCGCTGCAGGGCATGCCAAGACAGGGCAGGGCATGACAGGACAGGGCGGTGCAAGACAGGGCAGAGCAGAGCAGGGCATGACAGGTCAGTTCAGGGAATGACAGGACAGTACAGGACAGGGCGGAGCAGGGCATGACAGGCATTGGAAGGGTGGTCCACCACTCAGATCTCTCCTGTCTGGACGACACCACAACTGACTTGCTGGTTGGTGCAGGCTCTTCTTATCTAATTAGTTGTAACACCAATGACACCACCAGCCATCAGTATCAATGCTGACCGGTTGTCACATTTAGATATGCCACGTTCAAAACATCTGGGAACTCAAATCTTAGGCTTTCGACTCTAGTGCGTTCAAAACATCTGGGAACTCAAATCTTAGGCTTTCGACTCTAGTGCGTTCAAAACATCTGGGAACTCAAATCTTAGGCTTTCGACTCTAGTGCGTTCAAAACATCTGGGAACTCAAATCTTAGGCTTTCGACTCTAGTGCGTTCAAAACATCTGGGAACTCAAATCTTAGGCTTTCGACTCTAGTGCGTTCAAAACATCTGGGAACTCAAATCTTAGGCTTTCGACTCTAGTGCGTTCAAAACATCTGGGAACTCAAATCTTAGGCTTTCGACTCTAGTGCGTTCAAAACATCTGGGAACTCAAATCTTAGGCTTTCGACTCTAGTGCGTTCAAAACATCTGGGAACTCAAATCTTAGGCTTTCGACTCTAGTGCGTTCAAAACATCTGGGAACTCAAATCTTATGCTTTCGACTCTAGTGCGTTCAAAACATCTGGGAACTCAAATCTTATGCTTTCCACTCTAGTGTGTTCAACACAACTGGGAACTCAAATCTTATGCTTTCAACTCTAGTGCGTTCAACACAACTGGGAACTCAAATCTTATGCTTTCAACTCTAGTGCGTTCAACACAACTGGGAACTCTGGGGAAAAAATTGCTCAGACGGGGAAAATTTGTTTTGAAAGGTCTTCCAACTTGGAATTCCAATTCTTTTCAGAGCTCCGAGCTTCCGACCAGATGATTGCTGACGCCATGATTTGACCTTGTTCTCAGTTGTCTTGACCCCTTAAGTCCCAGATGGCACCCCTTTCCCTGCACACTGTTTTGGACCTAAGCAGTATAACGGCCTAGGAACCTGTTCAGGGGCAGAAGGTGACTTCAATCAACCTCATGTCTCACGTCCCTGTTATGCTGATGCCCATTGTGTTTACATGGTGAAGCTCATACCAGGGCCTTCTTACCAGGGCCTTCTTACCAGGGCCTTCTTACCAGGGCCGTCTTACCAGGGCCTTTTATCAGGGCTGTCTTACCAGGGCTGTCTTACCAGGGCTGTCTTACCAGGGCTGTCTTACCAGGGCTGTCTTACCAGGGCCTTATTGGCTGAGTTTGTTTTGGTCAGATCAGAAAAGGAATCTGTGTAATTACGCACATCAAGCTTTTATACAGTATGGATATACATAATAACTGTGATCCCAAAGGAGTCCTCTGGTTGACCCGTGTCTTCGACATCTCACAGAGCACTGTGTCTAAACCGGAGTGAGTTCAGTACAAAACGTTATTTTTGAGACTTGGGTCCTCAGCACAGGTCACACCAGTGAACACTCAGTCTCAGACCCACTGGGCAGACGACGTCATTTCAATGTGCATCATGTGGTTAAGACATTGATCAATGAGATTACAGCTTCTATTCACACACTCAAAAAAGACAGCCAAAGGATAGTTGAATTTACAATGTGTCATCACTGCTCTATCAACCATTTAAAAGCACAGCAAAGTTCAAAGGTCAAATGGGAACACAATGTGTGTTATCACGGTGCTTCATCGAATAGCAGAACCAAATGACCTGGATTGCAGTTGAGATTAATAGTACACAGTGCAAGTGATCAATGCTGTTCCAGATTCTGTGCAGATTATTACAACAATTGTGAAGATCTCCACAGACCTGTTACGACCTACACATGCCATTTTGACCTGTTATGACCTACGCATGCCATTTTGACCTGTTACGACCTACGCATGCCATTTTGACCTGGGACGACCTACGCATGCCATCTTGACCTGGGACGACCTACGCATGCCATTTTGACCTGGGACGACCTATGCATGCCATTTTGACCTGTTACGACCTACGCATGCCATTTTGACCTGGGACGACCTACGTATGCCATCTTGACCTGGGACGACCTACGCATGCCATCTTGACCTGGGACGACCTACGCATGCCATTTTGACCTGGGACGACCTATGCATGCCATCTTGACCTGGGACGACCTACGCATGCCATCTTGACCTGGGACGACCTATGCATGCCATTTTGACCTGGGACGACCTATGCATGCCATTTTGACCTGGGACGACCTACGCATGCCATTTTGACCTGGGACGACCTATGCATGCCATCTTGACCTGGGACGACCTACGCATGCCATCTTGACCTCTTACGACCTACGCATGCCATCTTGACCTGGGACGACCTACGCATGCCATCTTGACCTGGGACGACCTACGCATGCCATTTTGACCTCTTACGACCTACGCATGCCATCTTGACCTGGGACGACCTACGCATGCCATCTTGACCTGGGACGACCTACGCATGCCATCTTGACCTGGGACGACCTACGCATGCCATCTTGACCTGGGACGACCTACGCATGCCATCTTGACCTGGGACGACCTACGCATGCCATCTTGACCTGGGACGACCTACGCATGCCATCTTGACCTGGGACGACCTACGCATGCCATCTTGACCTGGGACGACCTACGCATGCCATCTTGACCTGGGACGACCTACGCATGCCATCTTGACCTGGGACGACCTACGCATGCCATCTTGACCTGGGACGACCTACGCATGCCATCTTGACCTGGGACGACCTACGCATGCCATCTTGACCTGGGACGACCTACGCATGCCATCTTGACCTGGGACGACCTATGCATGCCATCTTGACCTGGGACGACCTACGCATGCCATCTTGACCTGGGACGACCTATGCATGCCATCTTGACCTGGGACGACCTATGCATGCCATCTTGACCTGGGACGACCTATGCATGCCATCTTGACCTGGGACGACCTACGCATGCCATCTTGACCTGGGACGACCTACGCATGCCATCTTGACCTGGGACGACCTACGCATGCCATCTTGACCTGGGACGACCTATGCATGCCATCTTGACCTGGGACGACCTACGCATGCCATCTTGAACATGTTTGCTTTCTATGATGACATAAGAAGACATTTATAGCTTCAGGAACCTCAAAATGTGGCCATGGATGTCTTACTCATTTTAAGGTCGAACGTGACATTAGTTTGAAACATTTTCTTAACTTTAGAATAATTACGGTATCATAACATTGACCCCACCTCTTTAAGGAATACCTAGGATAGGATAAAGTAATCCTTCTCACCCCCCTTCCCCCCCCTTAAAATATTTAGATGCACTATTGTAAAGTGGTTGTTCCACTGGATGTCATAAGGTGAATGCACCAATTTGTAAGTCGCTCTGGATAAGAGCGTCTGCTAAATGACTTAAATGTAATGTAAATGTACATTGAATTGTGTTTGGTTGTCAAAACAACCAGATATCAACATTTAAAGGAGATCTTCTGACTACGGCGATGTCATCTACAAAATTGCTTCCAATACTCTCCTCAGCAAACTGGGTGCAGTCTATCACAGTGCCATCCGTTTTGTCACTAAATCACCTTATACCACCCACCACTGCGACTTGTATGCTCTAGTCGGCTGGCCCTCGCTACATATTCGTCGCCAAATCCACTGGCTCCTGTTCATCTATAAGTCCATGCTAGGTAAAGCACCACCTTATCTCAGTTCACTGGTCACGATGGCAACACCCATCCATAGCACGCGCTCCAGCAGGTGTATCTCACTGATCATCCCTAAAGGCAACACCTCATTTGGCCGCCTTTCGTTCCAGTACTCTGCTGCCTGTGACTGGAACGAACTGCAAAAATCGCTGAAGTTGGAGACTTTTATCTCCCTCACCAATTTCAACCATCTGCTATCTGAACAGCTAACCGATCGCTGCAGTTGTACATAGTCTACCGGTAAATAGCCCACCCAATTTATCTACCTCATCCCCATACTGTTTATATTTATTTACTTTTCTGCTCTTTTGCACACCAATATCTCTACCTGTACATGACCATCTGATCATTTATCACTCCAGTGTTAATCTGCTAAATTGTAATTATTCGCCTACCTCCTCATGCTTTTTGCACACAATGTATATAGACTCTCTTTTTCTACGGTGTTATTGTCACGCCTTGGTCATTGTATCTTGTGTTTTTGTTATATGTTTGGGTAGGCCAGGGGGTGACATGGGTTTATATGTTGTATTTCGTATTGGGGTTTGTATTAATTAGGAGTGTGTATTAGTAGGGGTGTGTCTAGTTAGGCTTGGCTGCCTGAGGCGATTCCTAATTGGAGTCAGTTGATTCTCGTTGTCTCGGATTGGGAACCGTATTTAGGCAGCCTGAGTGCGCGTTGTATTTCGTGGGTGATTGTACCTGTCTCTGTGTTAGTCACCAGATAGGCTGTAAGTAGTTTCACTCGTTTGTTGTTTTTGTATTTTCAGTTATTTTATGTACCGTATTTTCTTCATTAAAAGTCATGAGTAACCTACACGCTGCATTTCGGTCTGACTCTCTCCAAACAACAGACTAAGTTCATTACAGTTATTGACTTGTTAATTGTTTACTCCATGTGTAACTATGTGTTGTCTGTTCACACTGCTATGCTTTATATTGGCCAGGTTGCAGTTGTAAATGAGAACTTGTTCTCAACTAGCCTACCTGGTTAAATAAAGGTGTTCTCAACTAGCCTACCTGGTTAAATAAAGGTGTTCTCAACTAGCCTACCTGGTTAAATGAAGGTGTTCTCAACTAGCCTACCTGGTTAAATAAAGGTGTTCTCAACTAGCCTACCTGGTTAAATGAAGGTGTTCTCAACTAGCCTACCTGGTTAAATAAAGGTGTTCTCAACTGGCCTACCTGGTTAAATAAAGGTGTTCTCAACTGGCCTACCTGGTTAAATAAAGGTGTTCTCAACTAGCCTACCTGGTTAAATAAAGGTGTTCTCAACTAGCCTACCTGGTTAAATAAAGGTGTTCTCAACTAGCCTACCTGGTTAAATAAAGGTGTTCCCAACTGGCCTACCTGGTTAAATAAAGGTGTTCTCAACTAGCCTACCTGGTTAAATAAAGGTGTTCTCAACTGGCCTACCTGCTTAAATAAAGGTGTTCTCAACTGGCCTACCTGGTTAAATAAAGGTGTTCTCAACTGGCCTACCTGCTTAAATAAAGGTGTTCTCAACTGGCCTACCTGGTTAAATAAAGGTGTTCTCAACTAGCCTACCTGGTTAAATAAAGGTGTTCTCAACTAGACTACCAGGTTAAATAAAGGTGTTCTCAACTGGCCTACCAGGTTAAATAAAGGTGTTCTCAACTAGCCTACCAGGTTAAATAAAGGTGTTCTCAACTAGCCTCCCTGGTTAAATAAAGGTGTTCTCAACTAGCCTCCCTGGTTAAATAAAGGTGTTCTCAACTAGCCTCCCTGGTTAAATAAAGGTGTTCTCAACTAGCCTACCTGGTTAAATAAAGGTGTTCTCAACTAGCCTACCTGGTTAAATAAAGGTGTTCTCAACTAGCCTACCTGGTTAAATAAAGGTGTTGTCAACTAGCCTACCTGGTTAAATAAAGGTGTTCTCAACTAGCCTACCTGGTTAAATAAAGGTGTTCTCAACTAGCCTACCTGGTTAAATAAAGGTGTTCTCAACTAGCCTACCTGGTTAAATAAAGGTGTTCTCAACTAGCCTACCTGGTTAAATAAAGGTGTTCTCAACTAGCCTACCTGGTTAAATAAAGGTGTCTCAACTAGCCTACCTGGTTAAATAAAGGTGTTCTCAACTAGCCTACCTGGTTAAATAAAGGTGTTCTCAACTAGCCTACCTGGTTAAATAAAGGTGTTCTCAACTAGCCTACCTGGTTAAATAAAGGTGAAATAAAAAAATAAAAAATAAAATTGGATTGTTCCATCTGAGTCTCTTCTGATTGGATAGTTCCATCTGAGTCTCTTCTGATTGGATTGTTCCATCTGAGTCTCTTCTGATTGGATTGTTCCATCTGAGTCTCTTCTGATTGGATTGTTCCATCTGAGTCTCTTCTGATTGGATTGTTCCATCTGAGTCTCTTCTGATTGGATTGTTCCATCTGAGTCTCTTCTGATTGGATTGTTCCATCTGAGTCTCTTCTGATTGGATAGTTCCATCTGAGTCTCTTCTGCTTGGATTGTTCCATCTGAGTCTCTTCTGATTGGATTGTTCCATCTGAGTCTCTTCTGATTGGATTGTTCCATCTGAGTCTCTTCTGATTGGATTGTTCCATCTGAGTCTCTTCTGATTGGATAGTTCCATCTGAGCCTCTGACTGAGTCTGGCTTTAATTCCAGTTTTGTCTTCAAATTAATCATTTATATGTTGAATTCACATCTCCATCTCAACCAATAATGTAAATTAAAGAATATGACTAAATCAAATCAAAATGTAGACGCTTTTTTAAATGCAGTTTAACTTCTATGGGCTAAATCAGGGTCACAAAGAGTCATTCTTGGTAATCTTAAACAAATATACTTTGAAATAAATGTATACATGGCTTACGAAAAGAAGACACCTATAACATGTCAGATATAGAGTTAAAACGTATAAAATGTTGAGTTTTACATGGGTGGGTTCTGTAGCTCAGTTGGTAGAGCATGGCGCTTGTAACGCCAGGGTAGTGGGTTCAATCCCCGGGACCACCCATACGTAGAATGTATGCACACATGACTGTAAGTCGCTTTGGATAAAAGCGTCTGCTAAATGGCATATATTTACATCCCAATATTACACTTTATACACATAACAGAAGAGTGAAATCGAACAAAAGTGTTTGACATAGAAACACCAGATTTTCTCTGTTTATTAATCATGTAAAGTATGAATTCCACCCATTAGGCCATCAGTTGACTGCAGGAAAGGGCTGCCTTCGATGTAAAGTATGAATTCCACCCATTAGGCCATTAGTTGACTGCAGGAAAGGGCTGCCTTCGATGTTTGGTTGAGCTGGAGACGTGAATCCAACACATCAATGATTAATTTGTAGACAAACTGGAATTAAAGCCAGACTCAGTCAGAGGCTCAGATGGAACTATCCGATCAGAAGAGACTCAGATGGAACTATCCAATCAGAAGAGACTCAGATGGAACTATCCAATCAGAAGAGACTCAGATGGAACTATCCAATCAGAAGAGACTCAGATGGAACTATCCAATCAGAAGAGACTCAGATGGAACTATCCAATCAGAAGAGACTCAGATGGAACTATCCGATCAGAAGAGACTCAGATGGAACTATCCAATCAGAAGAGACTCAGATGGAACAATCCAATCAGAAGAGACTCAGATGGAACTATCCAATCAGAAGAGACTCAGATGGAACAATCCAATCAGAAGAGACTCAGATGGAACTATCCAATCAGAAGATACATCTCCTTTAAATGTTGATATCTGGTGGTTGTGTTGACAACCAAACACAATTCAAGTCACTAAATATCATGACATTTGTAATCAACTAGAACTTGAAGCCATAGCCCTATTGTATTGTCTATTTCACAGTTGAGTTCTGGGTTGAATTGAAACAACAGCTGTTGATGACTTTGTAAACGCTATAGGCCTAAAAAAACATCTTTAAATATATATGATAAAGTATTTCATTTGCTCTCTTAAACATACCCTTTCGAACAACATCAATAGCAAACTTTAATCGATTTAGTGTTTAAGTGGAGATCTCTCAACAATCGTTCTCACGATAGCACATTGGTAATAGTCGGTATACATAATCAGGTTGGTTAAAAACCCTGAATGGGAGACCAACGGGTAGCTGTAAGGATATATAACGTTGAAGATCTAACATTGTTTTATAAGGTACAAATTCAACATATTTTATACAAGGTTTGTCTATGTTTACATTTGGTTACCATGATAACATAATCCCATGGTTGAAATTTGATCCTCACTTATCAAATCCAATGTATTTTTCATGAATACTCCATGTAGACAAATTACATTGAAACAACGTTTATTCAACCAGTTTGTGCCCAGTGGGGTAAAGTATACCAAGGCATAATATACCTTGGGGGTTAAAACACAGGACGAATGTATAGATATGTACCGGACAATGTTTAAGCAAAGGACTCCAATAATCTGTAAAAACTACAGGACAGCCATAGAGCCTGGATGAATACATCATCTACGGGTTTTATTCTGAATAATGGGATTTTGGACAATATGGATACAGAGAAAGTGAGAACAGAAAGAGAGAGACAACAGCGAGATCGGGGAGAGAGAGAGAGAGAGAGAGAGAGAGAGAGAGAGAGAGAGAGAGAGAGAGAGAGAGGCAGAATGTCATCTAAGAAAAAGGGGGAAAAATTCCCCAAAACGATCATGTTGCAATGCAACACATACTGTAGCTAAAATGTATTCCCATTTTCCGAAGCCCACGTTTCATCTTATGTAATGCTCTGTCATTGTGTTTTGTAGTGGAAAAACAAAGATTAATTAATTAAACTAATGGCAAAGTTAACGGTTTTATGAGGCACCGCTGCTCGGTCGCGTTGGCGCAACCATTTATTCTGATTCAGCCGCACAGTCTCAGTCCTGCGCGTAACATACCTATTGCATTTAAGTTCATCAGAAATCCAAAATATACTTACAGTTGTTCCTTCTCAGCGATATTTCGAAAATGTTGCTTGAACCTCAAAAATATATTATTTCGGAGTGTCTGCAAAATCCCCCAAAAAGTGAATTCCGTTATTCAGGTCGTCCGTCAGAATCGCATGTGTTGATTCTTCCAATCCAAGCAAATGATAATTAATCTTTTAATTTTACAGTCCATGAAGAGAAGTGTTTTTTGTTTATTTCTGATTGAATAGTTCCCGAGGGCTCCGTCTCTCTCTTTTTTCCGTGCCTCCTTCTCTCGTACCTCACAGAGCCCTGTGTGCCACTCGACAGAACGGGACCACTGTCTGCACATGACGTCACACACTACACACACGATTTTTTCTTGAGTGCGTAATTGAAAACACATTTTTCAGAGACTTGTAGAGAGAGAGAGACAGAGAGAGAGGAGAGAGAGAGGAGAGAGACAGAGAGAGAGAGAGGGAGAGAGAGAGAGAGAGAGAGACAGAGAGAGAGAGAGAGGGAGAGAGAGAGAGAGAGAGAGGGAGAGAGAGAGAGAGAGAGAGAGAGACAGAGAGAGAGAGAGAGAGAGAGCTAGAGAGACAGAACACCTTTTTTTTACCAATTAGATTCCTGTTTTCTACTTTAATAATACTGAACAAAAATATCAACACAACATGCAGCAATTTCAAAGAGTTCACTGATATATGGTACATAATAAGAAATTAGTCAATTGAAGTGAATAAATTCGGTCCTAATCTATGGATTTCACATGACTGGGAATACAGATCTGCATCTGTTGGTCACAGATACCTTAACAAAAGATAGGGTTGTGGATCAGAAAACCAGTCAGTATCAGAGTTGACATGCAGTATCATGCTGAAACATGAGGTGATGGCAGCAGATGAATGGAATGACAATGGGCCTCAGGATCTCGTCACGGTATCTCTGTGCATCGATCAAATGCAATTATGTCCGTGGTCCGTAGCTTATGCCATGGGGCCCCTCTGTTCACAATGTTGACATCAGCAAACACCATACCATAACCCCCCACCACCACCATGGGGCACTCTGTTCACAACGTTGACATCAGCAAACACCATACCATAACCCCACCATAGGCCTCTCTGTTCTAACGTTGACATCAGCAAACACCATACCATAACCCCACCATGGGGCTCTCTGTTCACAACGTTGACATCAGCAAACACCATACCATAACCCCACCATGGGGCACTCTGTTCACAACGTTGACATCAGCAAACACCATACCATAACCCCATCGGCACCATGGGGCACTCTGTTCTCAACGTTGACATCAGCAAACTGCTTGCCCACACATGCGGTCTGTGGTTGTGAGGCCAGTTGGACTTCTTGCTCAATTCTCTAAAACAACGTTGGAGACGGCTTTAGGTAGAAAAATGAACATTTAATTATCTGGCAACAGCTCTGGTGGACATTCCTGTAGTCAAAATGTCACATTTTAGAGAGGCCTTTTATTGTCCCCCAGCACAAGGTGCACCTGGATGTTTTTCAGCTGAAACATGAGACCAACACTTTGCATGTCACTTTCATATTTTTGTTCAGTGTATTTTTGTTTTGCTCTGGCAGAACTGTTGTACATGTAGGACACTTTATTTAATATATGTGTACATTGCCATATTTTCCCTTTAAGTAAGCAGGTTACCACAAAAATTGTAATATTTCCGAAATGGCCCTGATTTGTGAGAACAGTGCATCAAATCAATTACATTTTTAATGGGGGAGTACACATCTTTTCCAGATGTAACCGCAGCTGTGAAAATGCTTGTGTTTCTAGCTCCAACAGTTCAGTAATATATAATGCTTATGTTATCCAGGTGACGTAGCAGTCAGACATCTTTTTTGTCTCGTCTTGTCATGTCCCGTGTATGTATCACATCGAATCTGAAATCCCCCAACAGAAGCTCGCCAGCTCACTACTAGCTAGTAGTCAGCTAACCACTGCTAGAGGTCATCAGCTAACCTTTAGCTCGGAAAGCTCTCGCCAGTTTGTACAACATGACTCAAACCAGAGCTTAACGGACCTATTTTCTCTCCATATCCCCGGATTCCTACTGCAAGCTCTGGATATTCTCACCTGGATCTTCGCAGCTAGCTAGCTGCTATCCGAGTACTGGCTAACATTGGTCCCGGAGTAGCACTTTCTCCCAGCTACCTAAAGATGCCAATCAGCCACTCCCTGGCTACAATACCGGACCCTTTCTACTGCTGGTATGGGACACGGAACCTCTCCGATCCTTCACGACTGGACTACGACGTAATCTGCTTGAGGGGATACTCAACTGGCCTCTACATACGCACCAACCCCCTGAATGCCCATCCGCTGACGCGGCCCGCTAGCTGCTAGCTGGCTAGAGCATATTGGACTGTTAGCTGTATAGATCCCTCGCCAATCTCTTGGGCCACTATACTATTTTGCCAATTGGACTTGGACACCTCTGCTACTCAGAACCCTACTAATCCCATCACGACTGGTCTATCGACATCACCACACGCGGAGGCCAAAACAGAGATTCCTCCATTGAGACATCCCAAGGCCCTTCTGCTAGCTTGCTAGCCCAGGCCTACTAGCTGTCTGAATCACAGTGTCTCAGCCCACTAGCTGTCTGAATCACCGTGTCTCCAGCCAGCCCAACCCTCACTGGGAGGACAACCACCTCTGCAGCACTCCACCAATCAGGCCTTTATGGTAGAGTGGTTAGACAGAAACCACTCCTCAGTAAAGGCACATGAAGAGTCGCTTGGAGTTTGCCAAAATGCACCTAGGGACTCTCAGACCATGAGAAACAAGATTATCTGGTCTGATGGAACTGAAATTGAACTCTTTGGCCTGAATGCCCAGCGTCATGTTATGAGGAAACTTGTCACCATCCCTAGGTGAAGCATGATGGTGGCAGCATCACGAAGTGGGATGTTTTTCAGCGGCAGGGACTGGGAGACTCGTCAGGATCAAGGGGAAAGATGAACAGAGCAAAAGTACAGCGAGATCATGATGAAAACTTGCTCCAGAGTGCTCCCAGGACTTAGGACTGGGAGAAGGTTCACCTTCCAACAGGTCAAAGACCCTAAGAACACAGCCAAGACAACGCAGGAGTGGCTGTGTGGTCCTAAGTCTAAGATTTCTCGAGGTGTCTTTTCTAGTTTAAATGATAAACATTCAACATTGGCTATAATGAAGTAATACGTTGATATGTGCCACTCTTCAAAATTATTAAACTCCTGCCAAGATTGCTGTTCCAACAATGGGACGGTTGAGCTAACGTGCGCCAATGTGACTAGAATGACGTTGTAAGTAACAGCAAACTTTCCAGGACATAGACATGTCTTATATGGGCAGAAATATAAAATGAGTGTTAATCGTACTGCACTATCCAATTTACAGTAGCTATTATAGTGAAAAATACCATGCTATTGTTTGAGGAGAAAACTTCACCGCAATTGGTTTGACACATTCACCTCTGAAGGTAAAGAATATACTTCTCATCCTGAAGGTCCCAGAGATAAAATGTAGCATAGTTTTGTTTGATCAAATCCATGTTTATATTCAAATGTAGTAACTGGGTTCTACAGTTTGAACCTTGCTGTCTCTGGCTCCGCAGCCACCCCGCCCGGCCATCTATATGTGTGAAAGCTCCATCATGTAAGACTTCCCTGGTATCATGTAAACTTAAATGTTGTGTTACCATATCATTTTTCTATGTTCTATGTTCTATGTTCTATGTTCTATGTTCTATGTTTTCTCTAGTTATGCACTTAAAATGTATCAGTTGACCAATTCGGCACATTTGGGCAGACTTGATACAAAATATTGTCCAGTATTGCGATGCTTTAATGGATCAATCTGCACACACACACTGCTGCCATCTAGTGGCCAAAATCTAAATTGCACCTGAACTGCAAAATTACATTATGGCCTTTCTCTTGCATTTCAAAGACTCTAAAAATCTACAGGCAGTTAGATTTGTGTACGTCATTTTAGGCAATTTTTAAAAAAAGAGACCAATATTTAAGGGGTTTTAACACAGTGATGTGTTTTATTTGGTGTCTATAGGTACAACCACAGTGATGGGTTTAATATGGTGTCTATAGGGACGAGGAGAGTGATTAAAGCACCAGTGATGTGTTTTATTTGGTGTCTATAGGTACAACCACAGTGATGTGTTTTATTTGGTGTCTATAGGTACAACCACAGTGATGTGTTTTATTTGGTGTCTATAGGTACAACCACAGTGATGGGTTTAATATGGTGTCTATAGGGACGAGGAGAGTGATTAA
>NW_025749886.1:0-22012 GCF_021184085.1 Oncorhynchus gorbuscha | reverse complement strand
TCTGATGAAACAAAAATCGAACTGTTTGGCCATAATGACCATTGTTATGTTTGGAGGGAAAAGGGGAGGCTTTCAAGCCAAAGAACACCATCATGTTGTGGGTGTGCTGCAGGAGATACGAGTTCACCACTAGAACACCTGGGAAGGACACTGCAGGGCAAATCGGTTTTCAATTTGAAGTGGTACATATGTGCGACAACCCTACTAAATTCATAATGTCAGGTTGCACAAGTAAACAAGGAGAATAGACTATTTCCCTGACCGGGAATCGAACCTGAGCCACAGCGGTGAGAGCACCGAATCCTAACCACTAGACCACCAGGGAAGGATAATACAGTGCAAATTGGTTCTCAGTGTGAGCTGGGTACATATGTGCGATAACCTTCTATATTCATTGTGACAGGTTGTACAAGTAAAGATGTAGCAAAAGTAGATTCTGACCGTTACCTCTAACACTAGACCACCAGGGAAGGGTACAACATTTCAAATCGGTTCCCAGTGTGACTCATATGTGCGATAACCTTCTATATTCATTGTGACAGGTTGTACAAGTAAACATGTAGCAAAATGAGTAGTTCCCTGACCGGGAATGGAACCCGCCGCCCAATCCTAACCACTAGACCACCAGGAAGGGTACTACAGTGCAAATCGGTTCTCAGTGTGAGCTGGTACATATGTGCGATAATCTTCTATATTCATTGTGACAGGTTGTACAAGTAAACATGTAGCAAAAGATTAGTTCCCTGACCGGGGAATTGAACCCGGAGCCGCACCGGTGAGATCACAAGGGGGAAGGATAATACAGTGCAAATCCTCAGTGTGAGCTGGTACATATGTCGGTGACAGGTTGTACAAGTAAACATGTAGCAAAAGAGTAGTTCCCTGACCGGGAATCGAATCCTAACCACTAGACCACCAGGGAAGGTACACAGTGCAATTAGTTTCCCAGTTTGAAATGGTACATATAGTTGAAGTCGTAAGTTTCCATCCACTTAGGCTGGGTCATTAAAACCTGTTTGTCAACCCCTCCCCACATTTCTTGCTAACAAACGATAGTTTTGGCAGTCGGTTAGGACATCTACTTTGTGCATGACACAAGTAATTTTTCCAACAATTGTTTACAGAGGATTATTTCACTTATAATTCACTGTATCACAAATTCAGTGGGCCAGAAGTTTACATACACTAAGTTGGCTGTGCCTTTAAACAGTTTGTAAAATTCCCCGAAAATGATGTCATGGCTTTAGAAGCTTCTGATAGGCTAATTGACATCCTTTGAGTCAATTGGAGGTGTGTGTACCTGTAGATGTATTTCAAGGCCTACCTTCAAACTCAGTGCCTCTTTGCTTGACTCCATGGGAAAAGCAAGGAAATCAACAAGACCTCAGAAAAAAAATGTAGACCTCCACAAGTATGGTTCCTCCAGAGGAGCAATTTCCAAACGCCTGAAGGTACCTCGCTCATCTGTAGAAACAATAGTACGCATAAGTATAAACACCATGGTATGACGCAGGCGTCATACCGCTCAGGAAGGAGACGCGTTCTCTCTCTAGAGATGAACATACTTTGGGTCGACAAATGCAAATCCATCCCAGAACAACAGCAAAGGACCTTGTGAAGATGCTGGAGAAACAGGTACAAAATGGTCTATATCCACAGGCAAACGAGTCCTATATCGACATAGCCCGAGAGGCCGCTCAGCAAGGAAGCTACTGCTCCAAAACTGCCATAAAAAAAAGCCATACTACAGTTTGGGGACAAAGATCCTAGTTATTGGAGAAATGTCCTCTGGTCTGATGAAACAAAATCGAACTGTTTGAAAGCCATGACCATTGGTTTGGAGGGGGAAAAGGGAGGCTTTCCTAACCACTAAAGGGTCTGGTGCACCACTAGAACACCTGGGAAGGACACTGCAGTGCAAATCAGTTCCAGTGTGAGCTGGTATATGTGCGATAACCTTCTATATTCATTGTGACAGGTTGCAGAAGTAAACAAGGAGCATAGACTATTTCCCTGACCGTGCATCAAACCCAGGCCCGCGGCGGTGAGAGCGCCGAATCCTAACCACTAGACCACCAGGGAAGGATAATACAGTGTAAATCGGTTCTCAGTGTGAGCTGGTACATATGTGCGATAACCTTCTATATTCATTGTGACAGGTTGTACAAGTAAACATGTAGCAAAAGACTAGTTCCCTGATCAGGAATCGAACCCGGGCGGCAGCGGTGAGGCGCCGAATCCTAACCACTAGACCACCAGGGAAGGGTACTACAGTGCAAATCGGTTCCAAGTGTGAGCTGGTACATATGTGCGATAACCTATATTAATTGTGACAGGTTGTACAAGTAAACATGTAGCAAAAGAGTAGTAGACCACTAGGGAAGGGTACTACAGTGCAAATCGGGAGTCGAACTGGGAGTCGAACCACCAGGGAAGGGTAGTACAGTGGAAATCAGGAGTCGAACCCGGGCTGCGGCTGTGAGAGCGCAGAATCCTAAACACTAGACCACCAGGGAAGGGTACTACAGTGCAAATCAGAGTCGAACTGAGAGTCGAACCACCAGGAAGGGTACTACAGTGGAAATCAGAGTCGAACCCGGCCGCGGCAGTGAGCGCCCGAATCCTAACCACTAGACCACCAGGGAAGGGTACTTCAGTGCAATTAGTTTCCCAGTTTGAAATGGTACATATAGTTGAATTCGTAAGTTTCCATCCACTTAGGCTGGAGTCATTAAAACCTGTTTGTCAACCCCTCCCCACATTTCTTGCTAACAAACGATCGTTTTGGCAGACGGTTAGGACATTTACTTTGTGCATGACACAAGTCATTTTTCCAACAATTGTTTACATTGGGATTATTTCACTTATAATTCACTGTATCACAAATTCAGTGGGCCAGAAGTTTACATACAATGAGTTGGCTGTGCCGAACCCGGGCCGCAGCGGTGAGAGCACCGAATCCTAACCACTAGACCACCAGGAAGGGTATTACAGTGCAAATCGGTTCCAAGTGTGTGCTGGTACATATGTGCGATAACCTTCTATATTCATTGTGACAGGTTGTACAAGTAAACATGTAGCAAAAAGAGTAGTTCCCTGACCAGGAATCAAAGAGCGGTGAGAGCCCTCCTAACCACTAGACCACCAGGGAAGGGTACTACAGTGCAAATCAGGAGCTCGAACTGGGAGTCAAACCACCAGGGAATACTACAGGGTACTACAGTGGAAATCGGTCTGAGTCAAACCCGGACGCGTTATGTTTGGAGGGAGTGAGAGCGCCGAATCCTAACCACTAGACCACCAGGGAAGGGTACTACAGTGCAATTCGTTTCCCAGTTTGAAATGCATATGTGCGACAACCTACTAAATTCATAGTGACAGGTTGCACAAGCTAACAAAGCATAGACTATTTCCCTGACCGGGAATCGAACCCGATCCTAGGTGAAAATGTAATTTTTCCACTAGACCACCAGGGAAGGATAAACAGTGCAAATTGGTTCTCAGTGTGGCTGGTACATATGTACATAACCTTCTATATTCATTGTGACAGGTTGTAGAAGTAAAGATGTAGCAAAAGAGTAGTTCCCTGACCGGGTTGAACCCGGGCCGTGGCGGTGAGGGCAAATCCTAACCACTAGACCACCAGGGAAGGGTACTGCAGTGCAAATCGGTTCCAAGTGTGAGCTGGTACATATGTGCGATAACCTTCTATATTCATTGTGACAGGTTGTACAAGTAAACATGTAGCAAAAGATTAGTTCCCTGACCATGAATCAAACCCGGGCCGCAGCGGTGAGAGCGCCGAATCCTAACCACTAGACCACCAGGGAAGGGTACTACAGTGCAAATCGGAGTCAAACTGGGAGTCGAACCACCAGGGAAGGGTACTACAGTGGAAATCGGGAGTCAAACCCGGGCCGCGGCAGGTGAGAGCGCCGAATCCTAACCACTAGACCACCAGGGAAGGGTACTACAGTGCAAAAGAGTTTCCCAGTTTGAAATGCAAGAAGCTCCTTCCTCTGCAAGGAAGAAGCTACTGCTCCAAAACCGCCATAAAAAAGCCATACTACAGTTTGGGGACAAAGATCCTAGTTTTTGGAGAAATGTCCTCTGGTCTGATGAAACAAAAATCGAACTGTTTGGCCATAATGACCATTGTTATGTTTGGAGGAAAAGGTGAGGATTTCAAGCCGAAGAACACCATCATGTTGTGGGGTTGCTTTGCTGCAGGAGGGTCTAGTGCACCACTAGAACACCTGGGAAGGACACAGCAGGGCAAATCGGTTTGCAATTTGAAGTGGTACATATGTGCGACAACCTACTAAATTCATAGTGACAGGTTGCACAAGTAAACAAGGAGCATAGACTATTTCCTGACCGGGAATCAACCCGGGCCGCGCGGTAGAGCGCCGAATCCTAACCACTAGACCACCAGGGAAGGATAATACAGTGCAAATTGGTTCTCAGTGTGAGCTGATACATATGTGCGATAACCTTCTATATTCATTGTGACAGGTTGTACAAGGATGTAGCAAAAGTGGAAATGTTCCCTGACCGGGAATCGAACCCGGGCCGCGGCGGTGAGAGCGCCGAATCCTAACCACTAGACCACCAGGGAAGGGTACTACAGTGCAAATCGGTTCCAAGTGTGAGCTGGTACATATGTGCGATAACCTTCTATATTCATTGTGACAGGTTGTACAAGTAAACATGTAGCAAAAGAGTAGTTCCCTGACCGGGTAATCGAACCCCTGGGCGGCGGTGAGAGCGCCGAATCCTAACCACTAGACCACCAGGGAAGGGTACTACAGTGCAATTCGTTTCCCAGTTTGAAATGGTACATATAGTTGAAGTCGTAAGTTTCCATCCACTTAGGCTGGAGTCATTAAAACCTGTTTGTCAACCCCTCCACACATTTCTTGCTAACAAACGATAGTTTTGGCAGTCGGTTAGGACATCTACTTTGTGCATGACACAAGTAATTTTTCCAACAATTGTTTACAGAGGGATTATTTCACTTATAATTCACTGTATCACAAATTCAGTGGGCCAGAAGTTTACATACACTAAGTTGGCTGTGCCTTTAAACAGTTTGTAAAATTCCTGAAAATGATGTCATGGCTTTAGAAGCTTCTGATAGGCTAATTGACATCCTTTGAGTCAATTGGAGGTGTACCTGTAGATGTATTTCAAGGCCTACCTTCAAACTCAGTGCCTCTTTGCTTGACTCCATGGGAAAAGCAAAGGAAATCAGGCAAGACCTCAGAAAAAAAATGTAGACCTCCACAAGTCTGGTTCCTCCTTGGGAGCAATTTCCAAACGCCTGAAGGTACCTCGCTCATCTGTAGAAACAATAGTACGCAAGTATAAACACCATGGGACCACGCAGGCGTCATACCGCTCAGGAAGGAGACGCGTTCTCTCTCCTAGAGATGAACGTACTTTGGGTCGAAAAGTGCAAATCCATCCCAGAACAACAGCAAAGGACCTTGTGAAGATGCTGGAGGAAACAGGTACAAAATGGTCTATATCCACAGGCAAACGAGTCCTATATCGACATACCCCGAGAGGCCGCTCAGCAAGGAAGAAGCTACTGCTCCAAAACCGCCATAAAAAGCCATACTACAGTTTGGGGACAAAGATCCTAGTTTTTGGAGAAATGTCCTCTGGTCTGATGAAACAAAATCGAACTGTTTGGCCATAATGACCATTGTTATGTTTGGAGGGAAAAGGGGAGGCTTTCAAGCCGAAGAACACCATCATGTTGTGGGGTGCTTTGCTGCAGGAGGGTCTGGTGCACCACTAGAACACCTGGGAAGGACACTGCAGGGCAAATCGGTTTGCAATTTGAAGTGGTACATATGTGCGACAACCTTCTAAATTCATAGTGACAGGTTGCACAAGTAAACAAGGAGCATAGACTATTTCCCTGACCGGGAATCGAACCCGGGCCGCGGCGGTGAAATCAGAGCGCCGAATCCTAACCACTAGACCACCAGGAAGGATAATACAGTGCAAATTGGTTCTCAGTGTGAGCTGGTACATATGTGCGATAACCTTCTATATTCATTGTGACAGGTTGTACAAGTAAACATGTAGCAAAAGAGTAGTTCCCTGACCGGGAATCGAACCCGGGCCGCGGCGGTGAGAGCGCCGAATCCTAACCACTAGACCACCAGGGAAGGGTACAACATTGCAAATCGGTTCCCAGTGTGAGCTGGTACATATGTGCGATAACCTTCTATATTCATTGTGACAGGTTGCACACGTAAACATGTAGCAAAAGAGCAGTTCACTGAATCGAAACCGGGCCGCGGCGGAGAGCGCCGAATCCTAACCACTAGACCACCAGGGAAGGGTACTACAGTGCAATTCGTTTCCCAGTTTGAAATGGTACATATAGTTGAAGTCGTAAGTTTCCATCCACTTAGGCTGGAGTCATTAAAACCTGTTTGTCAACCCTCCCCACATTTCTTGCTAACAAACGATAGTTTTGGCAGTCGGTTAGGACATCTACTTTGTGCATGACACAAGTCATTTTTCCAACAATTGTTTACAGAGGGATTATTTCATTATAATTCACTGTATCACAAATTCAGTGGGCCAGAAGTTTACATACAAAAGTTGGCTGTGCCTTTAAACAGTTTGTAAAATTCCCGAAAATGATGTCTTGGCTTTAGAAGCTTGATAGGCTAATTGACATCCTTTGAGTCAATTGGAGGTGTACCTGTAGATGTATTTCAAGGCCTACCTTCAAACTCAGTGCCTCTTTGCTTGACTCCATGGGAAAAGCAAAGGAAATCAGCCAAGACCTCAGAAAAAAATGTAGACCTCCACAAGTCTGGTTCCTCCTTGGGAGCAATTTCCAAACGCCTGAAGGTACCTCGCTCATCTGTAGAAACAATAGTACGCAAGTATAAACACCATGGGACCACGCAGGCGTCATACCGCTCAGGAAGGAGACGCGTTCTCTCTCCTAGAGATGAACGTACTTTGGGTCGAAAAGTGAAAATCCATCCCAGAACAACAGCAAAGGACCTTGTGAAGATGCTGGAGGAAACAGGTACAAAATGGTCTATATCCACAGGCAAACGAGTCCTATATCGACATACCCCGAGAGGCCGCTCAGCAAGGAAGAAGCTACTGCTCCAAAACCGCCATAAAAGCCATACTACAGTTTGGGGACAAAGATCCTAGTTTTTGCAATAACCTAGTTTTTGCATCCTAACCACTAGACCACCAGGAAGGGTACTACAGTGCAAATCGGTTCCTAGTGTGAGCTGGTACATATGTGCGATAACCTTCTATATTCATTGTGACAGGTTGTACAAGTAAACATGTAGCAAAAGAGTAGTTCCCTGACCGGGAATCGAACCCGGCCCCGCGGCGGTGAGAGCGCGAATCTAACCACTAGACCACCAGGGAAGGGGGTACGACAGTGCAAATCGGTTCCAAGTGTGAGCTGGTACATATGTGCGATAACCTTCTGTATTCATTGTGACAGGTTGTAATGACATTGTTCAAACATGTAGCAAAAGGATAATACGAGTAGTTCCCTGACTTTGCTGCAGGAAGGTTGTACAAGTAAACATGTAGGAAGACCAGCGAACCCCGAATCGGTTTGACCACCAGGGAAGGGTACTACAGAAATCGGGAGTCGAACTGGGAGTCGAACCACCAGGAAAGGGTACTACAGTGGAAATCGGGAGTCGAACCCGGGCCGCGCGGTGAGCGCCGAATCCTAACCACTAGACCACCAGGGAAGGGTACTACAGTGCAATTCGTTTCCCAGTTTGAAATGGTACATATAGTTGAAGTCGTAAGTTTCCATCCACTTAGGCTGGGTCATTAAAACCTGTTTGTCAACACCTCCCCACATTTCTTGCTAACAAACGATAGTTTTGGCAGTCGGTTAGGACATCTACTTTGTGCATGACACAAGTCATTTTTCCAACAATTGTTTACAGAGGGATTATTTCACTTATAATTCACTGTATCACAAATTCAGTGGGCCAGAAGTTTACATACACAAAGTTGGCTGTGCCTTTAAACAGTTTGTAAAATTCCCGAAAATGATGTCATGGCTTTAGAAGCTTCTGATAGGCTAATTGACATCCTTTGAGTCAATTGGAGGTGTACCTGTAGATGTATTTCAAGGCCTACCTTCAAACTCAGTGCCTCTTTGCTTGACTCCATGGGAAAAGCAAAGGAAATCAGAGAAGACCTCAGAAAAAAATGTAGACCTCCACAAGTCTGGTTCCTCCTTGGGAGCAATTTCCAAACGCCTGAAGGTACCTCGCTCATCTGTAGAAACAATAGTACGCAAGTATAAACACCATGGTATGACGCAGGCGTCATTCAGAAGGAGCGCGTTCTCTCTCCTAGAGATGAACATACTTTGGGTCGAAAAGTGCAAATCCATCCCAGAACAACAGCAAAAGGACCTTGTGAAGATGCTGGAGGAAACAGGTACAAAATGGTCTATATCCACAGGCAAACGAGTCCTATATCGACATACCCGAGAGGCCGCTCAGCAAGGAAGAAGCTACTGCTCCAAAACCGCCATAAAAAAAGCCATACTACAGTTTGGGGACAAAGATCCTAGTTTTTGGAGAAATGTCCTCTGGTCTGATGAAACAAAAAATCGAACTGTTTGGCCATAATGACCATTGTTATGTTTGGAGGGAAAAGGGGAGGCTTTCAAGCCGAAGAACACCATCATGTTGTGGGGGTGCTTTGCTGCAGGAGGTATGGTGCACCACTAGACACCTGGGAAGGACACTGCAGGGCAAATCGGTTTGCAATTTGAAGTGGTACATATGTGCGACAACCTACTAAATTCATTTGTGACAGGTTGCACAAGTAAACATGGAGAATAGACTATTTCCCTGACCGGGGAATCGAACCCGAGCCATGGCGGTGAGAGCGCCGAATCCTAACCACTAGACCACCAGGGAAGGGTACTACAGTGCAAATCGGTTCCCAGTGTGAGCTGGTACATATGTGCGATAACCTTCTATATTCATTGTGACAGGTTGTACAAGTAAACATGTAGCAAAAGAGCAGTTCCCTGACCGGGAATCGAACCCGGGCAGCGGCGGTGAGAGCGCCGAATCCTAACCACTAGACCACCAGGGAAGGGTACTACAGTGCAAATCGGTTCCAGTTTGAAATGGTACATATAGTTGAAGTCGATAACCTTCTATATTCAGTCATTAAAACCTGTTTGTCAACCCCTAAACATTTCTTGTAACAAACGATCGTTTTGGCAGACGGTTAGACCCGGGCTACTTTGTGCATGACACAAGTCATTTTTCCAACCATTAGACCACCAGGGAAGGGTCACTAATTCACTGCAAAATTCAGTGGGCCAGAAGTTTACATACAATGAGTTGGCTGTGCCTTTAAACAGTTTGTAAAATTCCCGAAAATGATGTCATGGCTTTAGAAGCTTTAGGCTAATTGACATCCTTTGAGTCAATTGGAGGAGTACCTGTAGATGTATTTCAAGGCCTACCTTCAAATCAGTGCCTCTTTGCTTGACTCCATGGGAAAAGCAAAGGAAATCCAAAACCTCAGAAAAAATGTAGACCTCCACAAGTCTGGTTCCTCCTTGGGAGCAATTTCCAAACGCCTGAAGGTCCTCGCTCATCTGTAGAAACAATAGACGCACCAGTTAAACACCATGGTATGGCGCAGGCGTCATACCGCTCAGGAAGGAGACGCGTTCTTCCCTAGAGATGAACGTATCATTTTTCCCAGTTTGCAAATCCATCCCAGAACAACAGCAAAGGACCTTGTGAAGATGCTGGAGGAAACAGGTCAAAATGGTCTATATCCACAGGCAAACGAGTCCTATATCGACAAACCTCGAGAGCCCGCTCAGAACACCATCATGTTGTGGGGGTGCTTTGCTGCAGGAGGGTCTGGTGCACCACTAGAACACCTGGGAAGGACACTGCAGTGCAAATCAGTTCCCAGTGTGAGATGGTACATATGTTAACCTCCTATATTCATTGTGACAGGTTGCACAAGTAAACATGTAGCAAAGCTGTTCCCTGAACAAATCGAACCCGGGTCGCGGCGGTGAGAGCGCCGAATCCTAACCACTAGACCACCAGGGAAGGGACTACAGTTCAAATCGGTTCCCAGTGTGAGCTGGTACATATGTGCGATAACCTTCTATATTCATTGTGACAGGTTGCACAAGTAAACATGTAGCAAAAGATTAGTTCCCTGAACGGGAATCGAACCCGGGCAGCGGCTGTGAGAGCGCCAAATCAAGCACTAGACCACCAGGGAAGGGTACAACATTTCAAATTGTTCCCAGTGTGAGCTGGTACATATGTGCGATAACCTTCTATATTCATTGTGACAGGTTGCACACGTAAACATGTAGCAAAAGAGCAGTTCACTGACCGGGGAATCGAATCCTAACCACTAGACCACCAGGGAAGGATACTACAGTGCAATTCGCCTTCCCAGTTTGAAATGGTACATATAGTTGAAGTCGTAAGTTTCCATCCACTTAGGCTGGAGTCATTAAAACTTTAGGTCGAAAAGTGCAAATCCATCCCAGAACAACAGCAAAGGACCTTGTGAAGATGCTGGAGGAAACAGGTACAAAATGGTCTACATCCACAGGCAAACGAGTCCTATATCGACATACCCCGAGAGGCCGCTCAGCAAGGAAGAAGCTACTGCTCCAAAACCGCCATAAAAAGCCATACTACAGTTTGGGGACAAAGATCCTAGTTTTTGGAGAAATGTCCTCTGGTCTGATGAAACAAAAATCGAACTGTTTGGCCATAATGACCATTGTTATGTTTGGAGGGAAAAGGGGAGGCTTTCAAGCCGAAGAACACCATCATGTTGTGGGGGTGCTTTGCTGCAGGAGGGTCTGGTGCACCACTAGAACACCTGGGAAGGACACTGCAGTGCAAATCGGTTTGCAATTTGAAGTGGTACATATGTGCGACAACCTACTAAATTCATAGTGACAGGTTGCACAAGTAAACAAGGAGCATAGACTATTTCCCTGACCGGGAATCGAACCCGGCCGCGGCGGTGAGAGCGCCGAATCCTAACCACTAGACCACCAGGGAAGGATAATACAGTGCAAATCGGTTCTCAGTGTGAGCTGGTACATATGTGCGATAACCTTCTATATTCATTGTGACAGGTTGTACAAGTAAACATGTAGCAAAAGGTAGTTCCCTGACCGGAATCGAACCCGGGCCGCGGCGGTGAGAGCGCCGAATCCTAACCACTAGACCACCAGGGAAGGGTACTACAGTGCAAATCGGTTCCAAGTGTGAGCTGGTACATATGTGCGATAACCTTCTATATTCATTGTGACAGGTTGTACAAGTAAACATGTAGCAAAAGATTAGTTCCCTGACCGTGAATCGAACCCGGGCCGCAGCGGTGAGAGCGCCGAATCCTAACCACTAGACCACCAGGGAAGGGTACTACAGTGCAAATCGGGAGTCGAACTGGGAGTCGAACCACCAGGGAAGGGTACTACAGTGGAAATCGGGAGTCGAACCCGGGCCGCGGCGGTGAGAGCGCCGAATCCTAACCACTAGACCACCAGGGAAGGGTACTACAGTGCAATTCGTTTCCCAGTTTGAAATGCAAGGAAGCTCCTTCCTCTGCAAGGAAGAAGCTACTGCTCCAAAACCGCCATAAAAAAGCCATACTACAGTTTGGGGACAAAGATCCTAGTTTTTGGAGAAATGTCCTCTGGTCTGATGAAACAAAAATCGAACTGTTTGGCCATAATGACCATTGTTATGTTTGGAGGGAAAAGGTGAGGATTTCAGCCGAAGAACACCATCATGTTGTGGGGTTGCTTTGCTGCAGGAGGGTCTAGTGCACCACTAGAACACCTGGGAAGGACACAGCAGGGCAAATCGGTTTGCAATTTGAAGTGGTACATATGTGCGACAACCTACTAAATTCATAGTGACAGGTTGCACAAGTAAACAAGGAGCATAGACTATTTCCTGACCGGGAATCAAACCCGGGCCGCGGCGGTGAGAGCGCCGAATCCTAACCACTAGACCACCAGGGAAGGATAATACAGTGCAAATTGGTTCTCAGTGTGAGCTGGTACATATGTGCGATAACCTTCTATATTCATTGTGACAGGTTGTACAAGTAAACATGTAGCAAAAGAGTAGTTCCCTGACCGGGAATCGAACCCGGGCCGCGGCGGTGAGAGCGCCGAATCCTAACCACTAGACCACCAGGGAAGGGTACTACAGTGCAATTCGTTTTCCAGTTTGAAATGGTACATATAGTTGAACTCGTAAGTTTCCATCCACTTAGGCTGGGGTCATTAAAACCTGTTTGTCAACACCTCCCCACATTTCTTGCTAACAAACGATCGTTTTGGCAGACGGTTCGGACATCTACTTTGTGCATGACACAAGTCATTTTTCCAACAATTGTTTACATTGGGATTATTTCACTTATAATTCACTGTATCACAAATTCAGTGGGCCAGAAGTTTACATACAATAAGTTGGCTGTGCCTTTAAACAGTTTGTAAAATTCCCGAAAATGATGTCATGGCTTTAGAAGCTTCTGATAGGCTAATTGACATCCTTTGAGTCAATTGGAGGTGTACCTGTAGATGTATTTCAAGGCCTACCTTCAAACTCAGTGCCTCTTTGCTTGACTCCATGGGAAAAGCAAAGGAAATCAGGCAAGACCTCAGAAAAAAATGTAGACCTCCACAAGTCTGGTTCCTCCTTGGGAGCAATTTCCAAACGCCTGAAGGTACCTCGCTCATCTGTAGAAACAATAGTACGCAAGTATAAACACCATGGTATGACGCAGGCGTCATACCGCTCAGGAAGGAGAACAAGAGATGAACGTACTTTGGGTCGAAAAGTGCAAATCCATCCCAGAACAACAGCAAAGGACCTTGTGAAGATGCTGGAGGAAACAGGTACAAAATGGTCTATATCCACAGGCAAACGAGTCCTATATCGACATACCCCGAGAGGCCGCTCAGCAAGGAAGAAGCTACTGCTCCAAAACCGCCATAAAAAAGCCATACTACAGTTTGGGGACAAAGATCCTAGTTTTTGGGGGAAAACCTCAGGGAACCGTCTGATGAAACGCGTTCTCCTCCCAGTGATGAACTGTTTGGCCATAAAACCATCCCAGAACAACAGAAAGGACCTTGCAAGAACACCATGTTGTGGAGGAAACAGGTACAAAATGGTCTATATCCACAGGCAAACCAGTCCTATATCGATAACCTTCTATATTCATTGTGACAGGTCAGAACACCATCATGTTCCCTGGGGGTGCCTGCAGGAGGTGAGGTCTGGTGCACCACTAGACCACCAGGGAAGGGTACTGCAGTGCAAATCGGTTCCCAGTGTGAGCTGGTACATATGTGCGATAACCTTCTATATTCATTGTGACAGGTTGCACAAGTAAACATGTAGCAAAGATTAGTTCCCTGAACGGGAATCGAACCCGGGCAGCGGCTGTGAGAGCGCCGAATCCTAACCACTAGACCACCAGGGAAGGGTACAACAGTTCAAATCGGTTCCCAGTGTGAGCTGGTACATATGTGCGATAACCTTCTATATTCATTGTGACAGGTTGCACACGTAAACATGTAGCAAAAGAGCAGTTCACTGACCGGGAATCGAATCCTAACCACTAGACCACCAGGGAAGGATACTACAGTGCAATTCGTTTCCCAGTTTGAAATGGTACATATAGTTGAAGTCGTAAGTTTCCATCCACTTAGGCTGGAGTCATTAAAACCTGTTTGTCAACCCCTCCACACATTTCTTGCTAACAAACGATAGTTTTGGCAGTCGGTTAGGACATCTACTTTGTGCATGACACAAGTAATTTTTCCAACAATTGTTTACAGAGGGATTATTTCACTTATAATTCACTGTATCACAAATTCAGTGGGCCAGAAGTTTACATACACAAAGTTGGCTGTGCCTTTAAACAGTTTGTAAAATTCCCGAAAATGATGTCATGGCTTTAGAAGCTTCTGATAGGCTAATTGACATCCTTTGAGTCAATTGGAGGTGTACCTGTAGATGTATTTCAAGGCCTACCTTCAAACTCAGTGCCTCTTTGCTTGACTCCATGGGAAAAGCAAAGGAAATCAGCCAAGACCTCAGAAAAAAATGTAGACCTCCACAAGTCTGGTTCCTCCTTGGGAGCAATTTCCAAACGCCTGAAGGTACCTCGCTCATCTGTAGAAACAATAGTACGCAAGTATAAACACCATGGGACCACGCAGGCGTCATACCGCTCAGGAAGGAGACGTTCTCTCTCCTAGAGATGAACGTACTTTGGGTCGAAAAGTGCAAATCCATCCCAGAACAACAGCAAAGGACCTTGTGAAGATGCTGGAGGAAACAGGTACAAAATGGTCTATATCCACAGGCAAACGAGTCCTATATCGACATACCCCGAGAGGCCGCTCAGCAAGGAAGAAGCTACTGCTCCAAAACCGCCATAAAAAAGCCATACTACAGTTTGGGGACAAAGATCCTAGTTTTTGGAGAAATGTCCTCTGGTCTGATGAAACAAAAATCGAACTGTTTGGCCATAATGACCATTGTTATGTTTGGAGGGAAAAGGGGGAGGCTTTCAAGCCGAAGAACACCATCATGTTGTGGGGGTGCTTTGCTGCAGGAGGGTCTGGTGCACCACTAGAACACCTGGGAAGGACACTGCAGGGCAAATCGGTTTGCAATTTGAAGTGGTACATATGTGCGACAACCTACTAAATTCATAGTGACAGGTTGCACAAGTAAACAAGGAGCATAGACTATTTCCCTGACCGGGAATCGAACCCGGGCCGCGGCGGTGAGAGCGCCGAATCCTAACCACTAGACCACCAGGGAAGGATAATACAGTGCAAATTGGTTCTCAGTGTGAGCTGGTACATATGTGCGATAACCTTCTATATTCATTGTGACAGGTTGTACAAGTAAAGATGTAGCAAAAGAGTAGTTCCCTGACCGGGAATCGAACCCGGGCGCGGCACTAGGGGAAGAGCGCCATATGTGCGAAACCTCCATAACCACTAGACCACCAGGGAAGGGTACTAACACTAGACACCAGGGAAGGGTTCAGTTTCCCAGTTTGAAATGGTACATATAGTTGAAGTCGTAAGTTTCCATCCACTTAGGCTGGAGTCATTAAAACCTGTTTGTCAACCCCTCCCCACATTTCTTGCTAACAAACGATCGTTTTGGCAGACGGTTAGGACATCTACTTTGTGCATGACACAAGTCATTTTTCCAACAATTGTTTACATTGGGATTATTTCACTTATAATTCACTGTATCACAAATTCAGTGGGCCAGAAGTTTACATACAATAAGTTGGCTGTGCCTTTAAACAGTTTGTAAAATTCCCGAAAATGATGTCATGGCTTTAGAAGCTTCTGATAGGCTAATTGACATCCTTTGAGTCAATTGGAGGAGTACCTGTAGATGTATTTCAAGGCCTACCTTCAAACTCAGTGCCTCTTTGCTTGACTCCATGGGAAAAGCAAAGGAAATCAGGCAAAACCTCAGAAAAAAAAATGTAGACCTCCACAAGTCTGGTTCCTCCTTGGGAGCAATTTCCAAACGCCTGAAGGTACCTCGCTCATACCGCTCAGGAAGGAGACGCGTTCTCTCTCCTAGAGATGAACGTACTTTGGGTCGAAAAGTGCAAATCCATCCCAGAACAACAGCAAAGGACCTTGTGAAGATGCTGGAGGAAACAGGTACAAAATGGTCTATATCCACAGGCAAACGAGTCCTATATCGACATACCTCGAGAGCCCGCTCAGAACACCATCATGTTGTGGGGGTGCTTTGCTGCAGGAGGGTCTGGTGCACCACTAGAACACCTGGGAAGGACACTGCAGTGCAAATCGGTTCCCAGTGTGAGATGGTACATATGTGCGATAACCTTCTATATTCATTGTGACAGGTTGCACAAGTAAACATGTAGCAAAAGAGTAGTTCCCTGAACGGGAATCGAACCCGGGCTGCGGCGGTGAGAGCGCCGAATCCTAACCACTAGACCACCAGGGAAGGGTACTACAGTGCAAATCGGTTCCCAGTGTGAGCTGGTACATATGTGCGATAACCTTCTATATTCATTGTGACAGGTTGCACAAGTAAACATGTAGCAAAAGATTAGTTCCCTGAACAGGAATCAAACCCGGGCAGCGGCTGTGAGAGCGCCGAATCCTAAGCACTAGACCACCAGGGAAGGGTACAACATTTCAAATCGTTCCCAGTGTGAGCTGGTACATATGTGCGATAACCTTCTATATTCATTGTGACAGGTTGCACAAGTAAACATGTAGCAAAAGAGCAGTTCACTGACCGGGAATCGAATCCTAACCACTAGACCACCAGGGAAGGATACTACAGTGCAATTCCCCAGTTTGAAATGGTACATATAGTTGAAGTCGTAAGTTTCCATCCACTTAGGCTGGAGTCATTAAAACTTTGGGTCGAAAAGTGCAAATCCATCCCAGAACAACAGCAAAGGACCTTGTGAAGATGCTGGAGGAAACAGGTACAAAATGGTCTATATCCACAGGCAAACGAGTCCTATATCGACATACCCCGAGAGGCCGCTCAGCAAGGAAGAAGCTACTGCTCCAAAACCGCCATAAAAAAGCCATACTACAGTTTGGGGACAAAGATCCTAGTTTTTGGAGAAATGTCCTCTGGTCTGATGAAACAAAAATCGAACTGTTTGGCCATAATGACCATTGTTATGTTTGGAGGGAAAAGGGGGAGGCTTTCAAGCCGAAGAACACCATCATGTTGTGGGGGTGCTTTGCTGCAGGAGGGTATGGTGCACCACTAGAACACCTGGGAAGGACACTGCAGGGCAAATCGGTTTGCAATTTGAAGTGGTACATATGTGCAACAACCTACTAAATTCATAGTGACAGGTTGCACAAGTAAACAAGGAGCATAGACTATTTCCCTGACCGGGAATCGAACCCGAGCCGCGGCGGTGAGAGCGCCTTCTATATTCATTGAATCCTAACCACTAGACCACCAGGGAAGGATAATACAGTGAAAATTGGTTCTCAGTGTGAGCTGGTACATATGTGTGATAACCTTCTATATTCATTGTGACAGGTTGTAGAAGTAAAGATGTAGCAAAGAGTAGTTCCCTGACCGGGAATCGAACCCGGGCCGCGGCGGTGAGAGCGCCGAATCCTGACCACCAGGGAAGGGTACGACAGTGCAAATCGGTTCCAAGTGTGAGCTGGTACATATGTGCAATAACCTTCTATATTCATTGTGACAGGTTGTACAAGTAAACATGTAGCAAAAGAGTAGTTCCCTGACCGGGAATCAAAACCTGGACGTGGCGGTGAGAGCGCCGAATCCTAACCACTAGACCACCAGGGAAGGGTACAACAGTGCAAATCGGTTCCCAGTGTGGGAACTGGAGTGGGATCCTCGGGACAGTAAGACAGAGACTGGGTTTTGGGGACTACGACAGTTGACTTTTGAGGGCAAGGTTTTAATCATCAAAGCTGTGATTTTACCTGTGCTTTTACTAATCAGTTCTGTTTTTATCCCCCCCGAAGGAGTATTTTAGCCCTGGAGCGGATGCTCTTCTACTTTCTGTGGGGAAGCAAGTGGGAGAGGCTGAGGAGGGAGGTGGTCAAGAGGCCCAGGTCCAAGGGGGGGAAAGGCTTGCCTGACCTCTACTTGTTCCTGGGCAGCCGCTACACAGCATTACATCTGACTCTTGCCACCTCCCGGTCAATAACAAGACACAGGCCCTCGCACGGTTCTGGCTGGGATCTTACCTCAGGACACTGAGGCTGATCCCAGTCGACCTGCGAGCCCCAGTCTCTTTCCTGCTCCCCACCCACTACTTCCAGCTCCAGAAATTTTTAAGACATTTTAAACTGGAAAAGGAAGCAGTCACGGTTTTAACTAAACACCGCTCTCTTCTCTCTCTTGTGCAGGAGCGGGAACCAGTATGTCCAGTGCGCGGGCTCGCTATAGGCGAGCCCACAACGGTCTGGCGCAACGTGGCCCATCCTGCTCTCCTGAATCGGCATCGGGACCTGTCCTGGATGGTCGCCCACGATATCCTCCCGGTCAGGGCCGTTATGCACTCACGGGGCATGGCGAGGACATCCGCGTGCCCCCGACCGGGCTGCAGCCAAGAAGAGTCGGTGAGGCACATGCTCTGGGAGTGCAGAGCCGCCAGGGACCTGTGGAAGGAAGCAGGCCCCCTGATCACCTCGTGTCTGCCAGCAGGGGAGGACCTAACACCTCAGCTCGTGCTGTACGGGGTGGGCCGAAGGCCCATTCCACCGAAGGCCTTCACCAAGTTCTGGCCCACCCTCACGTGTCTGAAGGAAGCACTGTGGTCCTCCCGTAACCTGCTGGTAGCAAAAAGCGTAGAGACCACCCCCAGGCAGTGGCCATGGTAGCCACGGAAGCCCTGGGGTGGTACGAACGGAAGGGGGCCTCGACCCCAGGCGAAGGGTCCCCCACAACACCCTAGGTCCCGGCGGCCACGGCCTGACAGCGCTGCGGCGCCTAGGGCGATGCACCTAGGGGAGGGATCTCCTCTGGGCCCCAAAGGACGGGACGATGGTCTATTCGGGAGAGCAGGATGAGGCGAGTTTGATAAGGACTCACCCCGCTCCTGTACAAGCGATTGAAGACAGCCTTTTAACAAAGTGACTTTTTAACATGTTTCTAACGTCTTAAAAATGTTTTATCTTTGTTGAATCATTTCGTACACATTTTAAATGGCTTTTACAGATTTCTTTTTACAAAGAAAGTACTTTTATTCATAGTTGTTGTCATTGGTTTTAACAACACGTACTTTTAACAAATTTAAATGTAAATTCAAATGCTGTGTTTTATGCCTTGTTGCCGTTTTTATGTGTATAAATGATTAAATGAATGTATGAGCTGTTTTTTTAAAGCAATTGTGAAAATAAAACTTTTCCAAAAGAAAAAAATATGTGCGACAACCTACTAAATTCATAGTGACAGGTTGCACAAGTAAACAAGGAGAATAGACTATTTCCCTGACCGGGAATCGAACCCGGGCCGCGGCGGTGAGAGCACCGAATCCTAACCACTAGACCACCAGGGAAGGGTACTACAGTTCAAATCGGTTCCCAGTGTGAGCTGGTACATATGTGCGATAACCTTCTATATTCATTGTGACAGGTTGCACAAGTAAACATGTAGCAAAAGAGTAGGTCCCTGACCGGGAATCGAAACCGGGCCGCGGCGGTGAGAGCGCCGAATCCTAACCACTAGACCACCAGGGAAGCGTAGCACAGTGCAAATCAGGAGTCGAACTGGGAGTGAACCACCAGGAAGGGTACTACAGTGGAAATCGGGAGTCGAACCCGGTGACCGAATCCTAACCACTAGACCACCAGGGAAGGGTACTACAGTGCAATTCGTTTCCCAGTTTGAAATGGTACATTTAGTTGAAGTCGTAAGTTTCCATCCACTTAGGCTGGAGTCATTAAAACCTGTTTGTCAACCCCTCCACACATTTCTTGCTAACAAAAGATAGTATTGGCAGTCGGTTAGGACATCTACTTTGTGCATGACACAAGTCATTTTTCCAACAATTGTTTACATTGGGATTATTTCACTTATAATTCACTGTATCACAAATTCAGTGGGCCAGAAGTTTACATACACTAAGTTGGTTGTGCCTTTAAACAGTTTGTAAAATTCCCGAAAATGATGTCATGGCTTTAGAAGCTTCTGATAGGCTAATTGACATCCTTTGAGTCAATTGGAGGTGTACCTGTAGATGTATTTCAAGGCCTACCTTCAAACTCAGTGCCTCTTTGCTTGACTCCATGGGAAAAGCAAAGGAAATCAGGCAAGACCTCAGAAAAAAATGTAGACCTCCACAAGTCTGGTTCCTCCTTGGGAGCAATTTCCAAACGCCTGAAGGTACCTCGCTCATCTGTAGAAACAATAGTACGCAAGTATAAACACCATGGTATGACGCAGGCGTCATACCGCTCAGGAAGGAGACGCGTTCTCTCTCCTAGAGATGAACGTACTTTGGGTCGAAAAGTGCAAATCCATCCCAGAACAACAGCAAAGGACCTTGTGAAGATGCTGGAGGAAACAGGTACAAAATGGTCTATATCCACAGGCAAAACGAGTCCTATATCGACATACCCCGAGAGGCCGCTCAGCAAGGAAGAAGCTACTGCTCCAAAACCGCCATAAAAAAGCCATACTACAGTTTGGGGACAAAGATCCTAGTTTTTGGAGAAATGTCCTCTGGTCTGATGAAACAAAAATCGAACTGTTTGGCCATAATGACCATTGTTATGTTTGGAGGGAAAAGGGGGAGGATTTCAAGCTGAAGAACACCATCATGTTGTGGGGTGCTTTGCTGCAAGGGTCTGGTGCACTAGACCACCTGGGAAGGGTACTGCAGGGCAAATCGGTTTGCAGTGTGAGCTGGTACATATGTGCGATAACCTACTAAATTCATAGTGACAGGTTGCACAAGTAAACATGTAGCAAAGACTATTTCCCTGACCGGGAATCGAACCCGGGCCGCGGCGGTGAGAGCGCCGAATCCTAACCACTAGACCACCAGGGAAGGATAATACAGTGCAAATTGGTTCTCAGTGTGAGCTGGTACATATGTGCGATAACCTTCTATATTCATTGTGACAGGTTGTACAAGTAAAGATGTAGCAAAGAGTAGTTCCCTGACCGGGAATCGAACCCGGGACGCGGCGGTGAGAGCGCCGAATCCTAACCACTAGACCACCAGGGAAGGGTACAACAGTGCAAATCGGTTCCAAGTGTGAGCTGGTACATATGTGTGATAACCTTCTATATTCATTGTGACAGGTTGTACAAGTAAACATGTAGCAAAAGAGTAGTTCCTGATGTTCCCTGACCGGGAATCAACCCGGCCATGAGAGCGCCACTAGGAATCTCCACTAGACCACCAGTGAAGGGTACAACATTTCAAATGGGTTCCCAGTGAGCTGGTACATATGTGCGATAACCTTCTATATTCATTGTGACAGGTTGCACACGTAAACATGTGCAAAGAGAGCGTTCCCTGACCGGGAATCGAATCCTAACCACTAGACCACCAGGGAAGGGTACTACAGTGCAATTCGTTTCCCAGTTTGAAATGGTACATATAGTTGAAGTCGTAAGTTTCCATCCACTTAGGCTGGAGTCATTAAAACCTGTTTGTCAACCCCTCCCCACATTTCTTGCTAACAAACGATCATTTTGGCAGACGGTTAGGACATCTACTTTGTGCATGACACAAGTCATTTTTCCAACAATTGTTTACAGAGGGATTATTTCACTTATAATTCACTGTATCACAAATTCAGTGGGCCAGAAGTTTACATACACTAAGTTGGCTGTGCCTTTAAACAGTTTGTAAAATTCCCGAAAATGATGCCATGGCTTTAGAAGCTTCTGATAGGCTAATTGACATCCTTTGAGTCAATTGGAGGTGTACCTGTAGATGTATTTCAAGGCCTACCTTCAAACTCAGTGCCTCTTTGCTTGACTCCATGGGAAAAGCAAAGGAAATCAGGCAAGACCTCAGAAAAAAAATGTAGACCTCCACAAGTCTGGTTCCTCCTTGGGAGCAATTTCCAAACGCCTGAAGGTACCTCGCTCATCTGTAGAAACAATAGTACGCAAGTATAAACAGCATGGTATGACGCAGGCGTCATACCGCTCAGGAAGGAGACGCGTTCTCTCTCCTAGAGATGAACGTACTTTGGGTCGAAAAGTGCAAATCCATCCCAGAACAACAGCAAAGGACCTTGTGAAGATGCTGGAGGAAACAGGTACAAAATGGTCTATATCCACAGGCAAACGAGTCCTATATCGACATACCCCGAGAGGCCGCTCAGCAAGGAAGTAGCTACTGCTCCAAAACCGCCATAAAAAAGCCATACTACAGTTTGGGGACAAAGATCCTAGTT
>NW_025749885.1:7500-22016 GCF_021184085.1 Oncorhynchus gorbuscha | reverse complement strand
GCATAGACAGGATGCAGTAGATGGCCGAGCGGCATAGACAGGATGCAGTAGATGGCGGAGCAGCATAGACAGGATGCAGTAGATGGCCGAGCAGCATAGACAGGATGCAGTAGATGGCCGAGCAGCATAGACAGGATGCAGTAGATGGCCGAGCAGCATAGACAGGATGCAGTAGATGGCCGAGCAGCATAGACAGGATGCAGTAGATGGCCGAGCAGCATAGACAGGATGCAGTAGATGGCCGAGCAGCATAGACAGGATGCAGTAGATGGCCGAGCAGCATAGACAGGATGCAGTAGATGGCCGAGCAGCATAGACAGGATGCAGTAGATGGCCGAGCAGCATAGACAGGATGCAGTAGATGGCCGAGCAGCATAGACAGGATGCAGTAGATGGCCGAGCAGCATAGACAGGATGCAGTAGATGGCAGAGCAGCATAGACAGGATGCAGTAGATGGCCGAGCAGCATAGACAGGATGCAGTAGATGGCCGAGCAGCATAGACAGGATGCAGTAGATGGCCGATCGGCATAGACAGGATGCAGTAGATGGCCGAGCAGCATAGACAGGATGCAGTAGATGGCCGAGCAGCATAGACAGGATGCAGTAGATGGCCGAGCAGCATAGACAGGATGCAGTAGATGGCCGAGCAGCATAGACAGGATGCAGTAGATGGCCGAGCAGCATAGACAGGATGCAGTAGATGGCCTGAGCAGCATAGACAGGATGCAGTAGATGGCCGAGCAGCATAGACAGGATGCAGTAGATGGCGAGCTGCATAGACAGGATGCAGTAGATGGCCGAGCTGCATAGACAGGATGCAGTAGATGGCCGAGCAGCATAGACAGGATGCAGTAGATGGCCGAGCAGCATAGACAGGATGCAGTAGATGGCCGAGCAGCATAGACAGGATGCAGTAGATGGCCGAGCAGCATAGACAGGATGCAGTAGATGGCCGAGCAGCATAGACAGGATGCAGTAGATGGCCGAGCGGCATAGACAGGATGCAGTAGATGGCCGAGCAGCATAGACAGGATGCAGTAGATGGCCGAGCAGCATAGACAGGATGCAGTAGATGGCCGAGCAGCATAGACAGGATGCAGTAGATGGCGAGCAGCATAGACAGGATGCGGTAGATGGCGAGCAGCATAGACAGGATGCAGTAGATGGCCGAGACAGCATGTAGACAGGATGCAGTAGATGGCCGAGCAGCATAGACAGGATGCAGTAGATGGCCGAGCAGCATAGACAGGATGCAGTAGATGGCCGAGCAGCATAGACAGGATGCAGTAGATGGCCGAGCAGCATAGACAGGATGCAGTAGATGGCCGAGCAGCATAGACAGGATGCAGTAGATGGCCGAGCAGCATAGACAGGATGCAGTAGATGGCCGAGCAGCATAGACAGGATGCAGTAGATGGCCGAGCAGCATAGACAGGATGCAGTAGATGGCCGAGCAGCATAGACAGGATGCAGTAGATGGCCGAGCAGACATAGACAGGATGCAGTAGATGGCCGAGCAGCATAGACAGGATGCAGTAGATGGCCGAGCAGCATAGACAGGATGCAGTAGATGGCCGAGCAGCATAGACAGGATGCAGTAGATGGCCGAGCAGCATAGACAGGATGCAGTAGATGGCCGAGCAGCATAGACAGGATGCAGTAGATGCGACGCATAGACAGGATGCAGTAGATGACAGCACAGACAGGATGCAGTAGATGGCCGAGCAGCATAGACAGGATGCAGTAGATGGCCGAGCAGCATAGACAGGATGCAGTAGATGGCCGAGCAGCATAGACAGGATGCAGTAGATGGCCGAGCAGCATAGACAGGATGCAGTAAGTGGCCAGAGATTTGAGTCTGTATGTTGGCAGCAGCCACTCAATGTTAGTGATGGCTGTTTAACATTCTGATGGCCTTGAGATAGAAGCTGTTTTTCAGTCTCTCAGTCCCAGCTTTGATGAACCTGTACTGACCTTGCCTTCTGGATGATAGCGGGGTGAACAGGCAGTGGCTCGGCTGGTTGTTGTCCTTGATGATCTTTATGGCCTTCCTGTGACATCGGGTGGTGTAGGTGTCCTGGAGGGCAGGTAGTTTGCCCCCGGTGATGCGTTGTGCAGACCGCACTACCCTCTGGAGAGCCTTGCGGTGCAATTGCCGTACCAGGCGGTGATACAGCCCGACAGGATGCTCTCGATTGTGCATCTGTAAAAGTTTGTGAGTGTTTTCGGTGACAATCCAAATTTCTTCAGCCTCCTGAGGTTCTCCTGAGGTTCTCCTGAGGTTCTCCTGAGGTTCTTCACAACGCTGTCTGTGTGGGTGGACCATTTCAGTTTGTCCGTGATGTGGCTGAAAGAAAGCTGGATGTCCTTATTCGTTTAATAAGTATCATCTCTGGCTGAAAGAAACCTCGCATTCAGGGGTTCATCAGACAAACTCTTTCAACCAGATAATGGAAACATCCTGAAATAGTTTGAATTACTGGCTAAATTTGACCCCCGTTATGGAAAAAAATCATCCCTGCAAAATGAAAGATGGAGAGACACTCATTACCTTGGGAAACACAATGAGCTGATACAGACTGTGAGTGACAAGATTCTGGAAGCAAGTGACTCAAGTAAGAGACTCATTGTACTTCTCCATTTATAGTACTTCTCCATTTATAGTACTTCTCCATTTATAGTACTTCTCCATTTATAGTACTTCTCCATTTATAGTACTTCTCCATTTATAGTACTTCTCCATTTATAGTACTTCTCCATTTATTGTACTTCTCCATTTATAGTACTTCTCCATTTATAGTACTTCTCCATTTATAGTACTTCTCCATTTATAGTACTTCTCCATTTATAGTACTTCTCCATTTATAGTACTTCTCCATTTATAGTACTTCTCCATTTATAGTACTTCTCCATTTATCTTGGACATTAGGCACCAGGACCAAAATGTCTATTATTCTGGGAAACGTGGCTTTAAAAAGGAAACGTGGCTTTAAAAAGGGAAAGCCAGAGATCAAGGAGCTGTGGCTTTGTGAATGTTGAGGTTACAACAGACTTGAATCTGTCCACTGTTGTCTGACGAGCTGAAGATCCCATTTGAAGATGACAGAGGGCTTATGATAATGGGACCAACTTGAAGCTTATGATAATGGGACCAACATGAAGCTTATGATAATGGGACCAACATGAAGCTTATGATAATGGGACCAACATGAAGCTTATGATAATGGGACCAACATGAAGCTTATGATAATGGGACCAACATGAAGCTTATGATAATGGGACCAACATGAAGCTTATGATAATGGGACCAACATGAAGCTTATGATAATGGGACCAACATGAAGCTTATGATAATGGGACCAACATGAAGCTTATGATAATGGGACCAACATGAAGCTTATGATAATGGGACCAACATGAAGCTTATGATAATGGGACCAACATGAAGCTTATGATAATGGGACCAACATGAAGCTTATGATAATGGGACCAACATGAAGCTTATGATAATGGGACCAACATGAAGCTTATGATAATGGGACCAACATGAAGCTTATGATAATGGGACCAACATGAAGCTTATGATAATGGGACCAACATGAAGCTTATGATAATGGGACCAACATGAAGCTTATGATAATGGGACCAACACAAAGGGCAAACACCAAGGAGTACAGACTGCTGATAAAACATCCCAGAGCCGCGTTCAGTTCCATGTGGAGCACATACAGTGCCTTGCGAAAGTATTCGGCCCCCTTGAACTTTGCAACCTTTTGTCACATTTCAGGCTTCAAACATAAAGATATAAAACTGTATTTATTTGTGAAGAATCAACAACAAGTGGGACACAATCATGAAGTGGAACGACAGTTATTGGATATTTCAAACTTTTTTAACAAATCAAAAACTGAAAAATTGGGCGTGCAAAATTATTCAGCCCCCTTAAGTTAATACTTTGTAGCGCCACCTTTTGCTGCGATTACAGCTGTAAGTCGCTTGGGGTATGTCTCTATCAGTTTTGCACATCAAGAGACTGACATTTTTTCCCATTCCTCCTTGCAAAACAGCTCGAACTCAGTGAGGTTGGATGGAGAGCATTTGTGAACAGCAGTTTTCAGTTCTTTCCACAGATTCTCGATTGGATTCAGGTCTGGACTTTGACTTGGCCATTCTAACACCTGGATATGTTTATTTTTGAACCATTCCATTGTAGATTTTGCTTTATGTTTTGGATCATTGTCTTGTCCCAGTCTCAGGTCTTTTGCAGACTCCATCAGGTTTTCTTCCAGAATGGTCCTGTATTTGGCTCCATCCATCTTCCCATCAATTTTAACCATCTTCCCTGTCCCTGCTGACGAAAAGCAGGCCCAAACCATGATGCTGCCACCACCATGTTTGACAGTGGGGATGGTGTGTTCAGGGTGATGAGCTGTGTTGCTTTTACACCAAACATAACGTTTTGCATTGTTGCCAAAAAGTTCAATTTTGGTTTCATCTGACCAGAGCACCTTCTTCCACATGTTTGGTGTGTCTCCCAGGTGGCTTGTGGCAAACTTTAAACCACACTTTTTATGGATATCTTTAAGAAATGTCTTTCTTCTTGCCACTCTTCCATAAAGGCCAGATTTGTGCAATATACGACTGATTGTTGTCCTATGGACAGAGTCTCCCACCTCAGCTGTAGATCTCTGCAGTTCATCCAGAGTGATCATGGGCCTCTTGGCTGCATCTCTGATCAGTCTTCTCCTTGTATGAGCTGAAAGTTTAGAGGAACGGCCAGGTCTTGGTAGATTTGCAGTGGTCTGATACTCCTGTTGCAAAAGGTCGCAAAGTTCAAGGGGGCCGAATACTTTCGCAAGGCACTGTACTCTAAACCTCGTCATTGCAGATGCTGCCAAATCTTCAAAAATATGCAGTTGTTTTTTTTGCATGTGCAAAAGCTCTTCATCTTTTTTCAGTTGGAACACAAAGATGGGATAAAGAAGAAACAAGTGAACATAACCGTGAATGGTCTGGCCATCATGAGCGTTTGAGTGGTCTGGCCATCATGAGCTGTATAGGTCTACTGTTCTGTATAGGTCTACTGTTCTGTACAGGTCTACTGTTCTGTATAGGTCTACTGTTCTGTATAGGTCTACTGTTCTGTATAGGTCTACTGTTCTGTACAGGTCTACTGTTCTGTATAGGTCTACTGTTCTGTATAGGTCTACTGTTCTGTATAGGTCTACTGTTCTGTAGGTCTACTGTTCTGTATAGGTCTACTGTTCTGTATATAGGTCTAGGTCTACTGTTCTGTATAGGTCTACTGTTCTGTATAGGTCTACTGTGTTGTCTGTATAGGTCTACTAGACAGGCAGATGGAGCAAACTGTTTTTAAAGGAGGGAGGATTGTAGTGGGAGCACTGGGGCGGCAGGTGGCGACAATGGCGAATGGTTTACATGGCTCCCACGGGTCAGGTAGGAGGGCCCCTTAGCAGAATTTAACTTAGGGCCTCAGGGAGGCCACGACCGGCTCTGATGGGGGCATTGTCATTTTTAAACAGGAAAGGCCTTTCCCAAACTGTTACCACAAAGTTGGAAGCACGGAATCATCTAGAATGTCATTGTATGCTGTAGCGTTAAGATTTCTCTTCACTGGATCTAAGAGGCCCGAACCATGAAAAACAGCCCCAGACCATTATTCCTCCTCCTCCACCAAACTTTACAGTTGGCACTATGCATTGGGCAGGTAGCGACCTCCTGGTATCCTCCCAGGAGTTCGGGACTACCAGATGGTGAAACGTGATTCATCACTCCAGAGAACGTGTTTCCACTGCTCAGAGTCCAATGACGGCGAGATTTACACCACTCCAGCCGACACTTGGCATTGCACATGGTGATCTTGGCTCGTGATCTTAGGCAGTAAGAGTGATCTTAGGCAGTAAGAGAGAGAGAGACATGACCCTGTGCAGTAGAGAGAGACATGACCTGGCAGTAAGAGAGAGAGAGACATGACCCTGGCAGTAAGAGAGAGAGAGAGACATGACCCTGGCAGTAAGAGAGAGAGAGAGACATGACCCTGGTAGTAAGAGAGAGAGAGAGACATGACCCCTGGCAGTAAGAGAGAGAGAGAGACATGACCCTGGCAGTAAGAGAGAGAGAGAGACATGAGGCAGAGAGAGAGAGACATGACCCTGGCAGTAAGAGAGAGAGAGAGACATGACCCTGGCAGTAAGAGAGAGACATGACCCTGGCAGTAAGAGAGAGAGAGACATGACCCTGGCAGTAAGAGAGAGAGAGACATGACCCTGGCAGTAAGAGAGAGAGAGACATGACCCTGGCAGTAGAGAGAGAGAGACATGACCCTGGCAGCAAGAGAGAGAGAGACATGACCCTGGCAGTAAGAGAGAGAGAGACATGACCCTGGCAGTAAGAGCAGTAAGACCCTGGCAGTAAGAGAGAGAGAGAGACATGACCCTGGCAGTTAGAGCGAGAGAGACATGACCCTGGCAGTAAGAGAGAGAGAGAGACATGACCCTGGCAGTAAGAGAGAGAGAGAGAGAGAGAGAGAGACATGACCCTGGCAGTAAGAGAGAGAGAGAGACATGACCCTGGCAAGAGAGAGAGAGACATGACCCTGGCAGCAAGAGAGAGAGAGAGACATGACCCTGGCAGTAAGAGAGAGAGAGACATGACCCAGGTGCAAGAGAGAGAGACATGACCCTGGCAGTAAGAGAGAGAGAGAGACATGACCCTGGCAGTTAGAGAGAGAGACATGACCCCAAGTGGTGCAAGAGAGAGAGAGACATGACCTGGCAGTAAGAGAGAGAGACATGACCCTGGCAGTTAGAGAGAGAGAGACATGACCCTGGCAGTAAGAGAGGAGGCATGACCCAGTAAGAGAGAGACATGACCCTGGCAGTAAGAGAGAGAGACATGACCCTGGCAGTAAGAGAGAGAGAGACATGACCCTGGCAGTAGAGAGAGAGACATGACCCTGGCAGTTAGAAGAGAGACATGACCCTGGCAGTAAGAGAGAGAGAGACATGACCCTGGCAGTAGAGAGAGAGAGACATGACCCTGGCAGTAAGAGAGAGAGACATGACCCTGGCAGTTAGAGAGAGAGAGACATGACCCTGGCAGTAGAGAGAGAGAGACATGACCCTGGCAGTAAGAGAAGACATGACCCGGCAGTAAGAGAGACATGACCCTGGCAGTAAGAGAGAGAGACATGACCCTGGCAGTAAGAGAGAGAGACATAGACGACGTTAGAGCAGTTAGAGAGAGAGAGAGACATGACCCTGGCAGTAAGAGAGAGAGAGACATGACCCTGGCAGTAAGAGAGAGAGAGACATGACCCTGGCAGTAAGAGAGAGAGACATGACCCTGGCAGTAAGAGAGAGAGACATGACCCTGGCAGTAAGAGAGAGAGACATGACCCTGGCAGTAAGAGAGAGAGACATGACCCTGGCAGTTAGAGAGAGAGAAACATGACCCTGGCAGTTAGAGAGAGAGAGACATGACCCTGGCAGTAAGAGAGAGAGACATGACCCTGGCAGTAAGAGAGAGAGACATGACCCTGGCAGTAAGAGAGAGAGACATGACCCTGGCAGTATAGAGAGAGAGAGCATGACCCTGGCAGTAAGAGAGAGAGACATTACCCTGGCAGTAAGAGAGAGAGACATGACCCTGGCAGTAAGAGAGAGAGACATGACCCTGGCAGTAAGAGAGAGAGAGACATGACCCTGGCAGTAGAAGACATGACCCTGGCAGTAGAGAGAGAGACATGACCCTGGCAGTAAGAGAGAGAGACATGACCCTGGCAGTAAGAGAGAGAGAGACATGACCTTGGCAGTAAGAGAGAGAGAGAGAAGGACCCTGGCAGTAAGAGAGAGAGAGAGACATGACCCTGGCAGTAAGAGAGAGAGACATGACCCTGGCAGTTAGAGAGAGAGAGAGACATGACCCTGGCAGTAAGAGAGAGACATGACCTTGGCAGTAAGAGAGAGAGACATGACCCCTGGCAGTAAGAGAGAGAGAGAGACATGACCCTGGCAGTAAGAGAGAGAGAGAGAGAGAGAGACATGACCCTGGCAGTAAGAGAGAGAGAGAGACATGACCCTGGCAGTAAGAGAGAGAGAGAGACATGACCTGGCAGTAAGAGAGAGAGAGACATGACCCTGGCAGTAAGAGAGAGAGACATGACCCTGGCAGTAAGAGAAGACATGACCCTGGCAGTAAGAGAGAGAGAGACACAGACCCTGAGAAGAGAGAGAGAGAGAGAGAGAGAGAGAGAGAGAGACAGAGAGAGAGAGAGAGAGAGAGGCAGTAAGAGAGAGACATGACCCTGGCAGTTAGAGAGAGAGAGACATGACCCTGGCAGTAAGAGAGAGAGAGAGACATGACCCTGGCAGTTAGAGAGAGAGAGAGAGAGAGCATGACCCTGGCAGTTAAGAGAGAGAGAGACATGACCCTGGCAGTAAGAGAGAGAAGAGAGAGAGAGACATGACCTGGCAGTAAGAGAGAGAGAGAGAGAGAGAGAGACATGACCCTGGCAGTAAGAGAGAGAGAGACATGACCCTGGCAGTAAGAGAGAGAGACATGACCCTGGCAGTAAGAGAGAGAGAGAGAGAGAGACATGACCCTGGCAGTAAGAGAGAGAGACATGACCCTGGCAGTTAGAGAGAGAGACATGACCCTGCAAAGAGAGAGAGACATGACCCTGGCAGTAAGAGAGAGAGAGAGAGACATGACCCTGGCAAGGCTGAGAGAGAGAGAGAGACATGACCCTGGCAGTAAGAGAGAGAGAGAGACATGACCCTGGGCAGTAAGAGAGGAGAGACATGACCCTGGCAGTAAGAGAGAGAAAGAGACATGACCCTGGCAGTAAGAGAGAGAGACATGACCCTGGCAGTAGAGAGAGACATGACCTGGCAGTAAGAGAGAGAGAGACATGACCCTGGCAGTTAGAGAGAGAGACATGACCTGGCAGAAGAGAGAGAGACATGACCCTGCAGAAGAGAGAGAGAGAGAGAAGACCCTGGCAGTAAGAGAGAGAGAGAGACATGACCCTGGCAGTAAGAGAGAGAGAGAGACATGACCCTGGCAGTAAGAGAGAGAGACATGACCCTGGCAGTAAGAGAGAGAGACATGACCCTGGCAGTTAGAGAGAGAGAGACATGACCCTGGCAGTAAGAGAGAGAGAGACATGACCCTGGCAGTAAGAGAGAGAGAGAGACATGACCCTGGCAGTAAGAGAGAGAGAGACATGACCCTGGCAGTAAGAGAGAGAGACATGACCCTGGCAGTAAGAGAGAGAGAGACATGACCCTGGCAGTAAGAGAGAGAGAGACATGACCCTGGCAGTAAGAGAGAGAGACATGACCCTGGCAGTAAGAGAGAGAGAGACATGACCCTGGCAGTTAGAGAGAGAGAGACATGACCCTGGCAGTAAGAGAGAGAAGAGACATGACCCTGGCAGTAAGAGAGAGACATGACCCTGGCAGTAAGAGAGAGAGAGACATGACCCTGGCAGTAAGAGAGAGAGAGACATGACCCTGGCAGTAAGAGAGAGAGAGAGACATGACCCTGGCAGTAAGAGAGAGAGAGAGACATGACCCTGGCAGTAAGAGAGAGAGAGAGACATGACCCTGGCAGTTGTGAGAGAGAGACATGACCCTGGCAGTAGAGAGAGAGAGAGACATGACCCTGGCAGTTAGAGAGAGAGACATGACCCTGGCAGTAAGAGAGAGAGAGAGACATGACCCTGGCAGTTAGAGAGAGAGACATGACCCTGGCAGAGAGACATGACCCTGGCAGTAAGAGAGAGAGAGAGACATGACCCTGGCAGTAAGAGAGAGAGACATGACCCTGGCAGTAAGAGAGAGAGAGAGACATGACCCTGGCAGTAAGAGAGAGAGAGAGACCTGAGAGAGAGAGAGAGAGAGAGAGAGAGAGAGAAGAGAGACATGACCCTGGCAGTTAGAGAGAGAGACATGACCCTGGCAGTAAGAGAGAGAGAGAGAGAGAGACATGACCCTGGCAGTTAGAGAGAGAGAGAGAGAGACATGACCCTGGCAGTTAGAGAGAGAGAGAGACATGACCCTGGCAGTAAGAGAGAGAGAGAGAGAGAGAGAGACATGACCCTGGCAGTAAGAGAGAGAGAGAGAGAGAGAGAGACATGACCCTGGCAGTAAGAGAGAGAGAGAGACATGACCCTGGCAGTAAGAGAGAGAGAGAGAGAGAGACATGACCCTGGCAGTAAGAGAGAGAGAGAGAGAGAGACATGACCCTGGCAGTTAGAGAGAGAGAGACATGACCCTGGCAGTAAGAGAGAGAGAGAGACATGACCCTGGCAGTAAGAGAGAGAGAGAGAGAGACATGACCCTGGCAGTTAGAGAGAGAGAGAGACATGACCCTGGCAGTAAGAGAGAGAGAGAGAGAGACATGACCCTGGCAGTAGAGAGAGAGAGAGAGAGAGAGAGACATGACCCTGGCAGTAAGAGAGAGAGAGAGAGAGACATGACCCTGGCAGTAAGAGAGAGAGAGAGAGAGAGAGAGAGAGAGAGAGAGAGAGAGAGAGAGAGAGAGAGAGAGAGAGACATGACCCTGGCAGTAAGAGAGAGAGAGAGAGAGAGAGAGAGACATGACCCTGGCAGTAAGAGAGAGAGACATTACCCTGGCAGTAAGAGAGAGAGACATGACCCTGGCAGTAAGAGAGAGAGACATTACCCTGGCAGTTAGAGAGAGAGAGACATTACCCTGGCAGTAAGAGAGAGAGAGACATGACCCTGGCAGTAAGAGAGAGAGAGAGAGAGAGAGACATGACCCTGGCAGTAAGAGAGAGAGACATGACCCTGGCAGTAAGAGAGAGAGACATGACCCTGGCAGTAAGAGAGAGAGACATGACCCTGGCAGTAAGAGAGAGAGACATGACCCTGGCAGTAAGAGAGAGAGAGAGACATGACCCTGGCAGTAAGAGAGAGAGAGACATGACCCTGGCAGTAAGAGAGAGAGAGAGACATGACCCTGGCAGTAAGACAGAGAGAGAGACATGACCCTGGCAGTAAGACAGAGAGAGAGACATGACCCTGGCAGTTAGAGAGAGAGACATGACCCTGGCAGTAAGAGAGAGAGAGAGACATGACCCTGGCAGTAAGAGAGAGAGAGAGACATGACCCTGGCAGTAAGAGAGAGAGAGACATGACCCTGGCAGTAAGACAGAGAGAGAGACATGACCCTGGCAGTAAGAGAGAGAGAGACATGACCCTGGCAGTAAGAGAGAGAGAGACATGACCCTGGCAGTAAGACAGAGAGAGAGACATGACCCTGGTAGAGAAGATCCAGATCTCAGGGAATTAGACCAAAGTTCTCAACTGGTACAAAATATATAGAGTACTGCACACACTACAATTACTGAGGTTTAAATATATAGAGTACTGCACACACTACAATTACTGAGGTTTAAATATATAGAGTACTGCACACACTACAATTACTGAGGTTTAAATATATAGAGTACTGTACACACTACAATTACTGAGGTTTAAATATATAGAGTACTGTACACACTACAATTACTGAGGTTTAAATATATAGAGTACTGTACATACTACAATTACTGAGGTTTAAATATATAGAGTCCTGTACACACTACAATTACTGAGGTTTAAAAATAAGCTCAACTGGACACCTTAATGAGGCAGTGAATGAACTGAGAGAGAAAGCACGCAGGGCATTCTACGCCATTAAAAAACGAATTCAAGTTGAAACACCTATTAAAATGTGGCTAAAACTAATTGAATGTGTCATATGAACCAACTGCACTTTATGGCAGTGAGGAGAGGGGTCCACTTTATGGCAGAGAGGAGAGGGGTCCACTTTATGGCAGAGGGGAGAGGGGTCCACTTTATGGCAGAGAGGAGAGGGGTCCACTTTATGGCAGTGAGGAGAGGGGTCCACTTTATGGCAGTGAGGAGAGGGGTCCACTTTATGGCAGTGAGGAGAGGGGTCCACTTTATGGCAGAGAGGAGAGGGGTCCACTTTATGGCAGAGAGGAGAGGGGTCCACTTTATGGCAGAGAGGAGAGGGGTCCACTTTATGGCAGAGAGGAGAGGGGTCCACTTTATGGCAGTGAGGAGAGGGGTCCACGTTATGGCAGTGAGGAGAGGGGTCCACATTATGGCAGTGAGGAGAGGGGTCCACGTTATGGCAGTGAGGAGAGGGGTCCACGTTATGGCAGTGAGGAGAGGGGTCCACGTTATGGCAGTGAGGAGAGGGGTCCACTTTATGGCAGAGAGGAGAGGGGTCCACGTTATGGCAGTGAGGAGAGGGGTCCACGTTATGGCAGTGAGGAGAGGGGTCCACATTATGGCAGTGAGGAGAGGGGTCCACTTTATGGCAGTGAGGAGAGGGGTCCACTTTATGGCAGTGAGGAGAGGGGTCCACTTTATGGCAGTGAGGAGAGGGGTCCACTTTATGGCAGAGAGGAGAGGGTCCACTTTATGGCAGAGAGGAGAGGGGTCCACGTTATGGCAGTGAGGAGAGGGGTCCACGTTATGGCAGTGAGGAGAGGGGTCCACTTTATGGCAGAGAGGAGAGGGGTCCACGTTATGGCAGTGAGGAGAGGGGTCCACTTTATGGCAGTGAGGAGAGGGGTCCACTTTATGGCAGTGAGGAGAGGGGTCCACGTTATGGCAGTGAGGAGAGGGGTCCACTTTATGGCAGAGAGGAGAGGGGTCCACGTTATGGCAGTGAGGAGAGGGGTCCACGTTATGGCAGTGAGGAGAGGGGGTCCACTTTATGGCAGTGAGGAGAGGGGTCCACTTTATGGCAGTGAGGAGAGGGGTCCACTTTATGGCAGTGAGGAGAGGGGTCCACTTTATGGCAGTGAGGAGAGGGGTCCACTTTATGGCAGTGAGGAGAGGGGTCCACGTTATGGCAGTGAGGAGAGGGGTCCACTTTATGGCAGAGAGGAGAGGGGTCCACTTTATGGCAGTGAGGAGAGGGGTCCACGTTATGGCAGTGAGGAGAGGGGTCCACGTTATGGCAGTGAGGAGAGGGGTCCACTTTATGGCAGTGAGGAGAGGGGTCCACTTTATGGCAGTGAGGAGAGGGGTCCACTTTATGGCAGTGAGGAGAGGGGTCCACGTTATGGCAGTGAGGAGAGGGGTCCACATTATGGCAGTGAGGAGAGGGGTCCACGTTATGGCAGTGAGGAGAGGGGTCCACGTTATGGCAGTGAGGAGAGGGGTCCACGTTATGGCAGTGAGGAGAGGGGTCCACTTTATGGCAGAGAGGAGAGGGGTCCACGTTATGGCAGTGAGGAGAGGGGTCCACGTTATGGCAGTGAGGAGAGGGGTCCACATTATGGCAGTGAGGAGAGGGGTCCACTTTATGGCAGTGAGGAGAGGGTCCACTTTATGGCAGTGAGGAGAGGGGTCCACTTTATGGCAGTGAGGAGAGGGGTCCACGTTATGGCAGTGAGGAGAGGGGTCCACTTTATGGCAGTGAGGAGAGGGGTCCACGTTATGGCAGTGAGGAGAGGGGTCCACGTTATGGCAGTGAGAGAGAGTCACTTTATAGCAGTGAGAGAGAGTCCACTATAGCAGTGAGAGAAAGAGTCACGTTATAGCAGTGAGAGAGGTCAGCATAGCGAAGGAGGGTCACGTTATGGCAGTGAGAGAAGGTCCACGTTATAGCAGTGAGAAGAGTCCACTTTATAGCAGTGAGAGAGGGTCCACTATGGCAGTGAGGAGAGGGTCCACTTTATGGCAGTGAGGAGAGGGTCCACTTTATGGCAGTGGGGAGGGTCCACTTTATGGCAGTGAGGAGAGGGGTCCACTTTTATGGCAGTGAGGAGAGGGTCCCACTTTATAGCAGTGAGAGGGGTCACGTTATGGCAGTGAGGAGGGGTCCACTTTATGGCAGTGAGGAGAGGGGTCCACTTGCAAGAGCAAGATTTCACCGTGGACAAACACCCATTTTAAAGCCCCACAACTGAGAGTTTCTGTAAGATTCTCCCTACATGTCAGAGAAAACTACAAACAATGCATGCAGGGCAGAATGAATTAATATCCACTAATAATAAAAAGCTAAAAAAAGAGCAATTAAGATTTGGAAACTCTAAAATACAGTGACCCCCTCTCATATCATTACCAAGCCCTGCAATGCCAAGAGCTGAGTAAAAGAAAAGACTCCCTCATCCAGCTGGTCCTGGTCCTGGAGTTCTGAAACCTGTTTCTACTAACACACTGAAGCCTCAGTCCCCTCATCCCAGCTGGTCACTGGGGTTGAGTTCACTAACCTGTTCTACTAACTTTGCAACAAGCCTCAGTCCCTCATCCAGCTGGTCCTGAGTTCACTAACCTGTTCTACTAACACTGAAGCCTCAGTCCCTCATCCAGCTGGTCCTGAGTTCCACAAACCTGTTCTACTAACACACTGAAGCCTCAGTCCCCTCATCTAGCTGGTCCTGGGGCTGAGTTCACTAACCTGTTCTACTAACACACTGAAGCCTCAGTCCCCTCCCTCATC
>NW_025749885.1:0-2500 GCF_021184085.1 Oncorhynchus gorbuscha | reverse complement strand
TAGATGAGGCTGGCTCTAGTCAGGTTATAGATGGTGGTGTGGATGAGGCTGGGTCTAGTCAGGTTATAGATGGTGGTGTGGATGAGGCTGGGTCTAGTCAGGTTATAGATGGTGGTGTGGATGAGGCTGGGTCTAGTCAGGTTATAGATGGTGGTGTGGATGAGGCTGGGTCTAGTCAGGTTATAGATGGTGGTGTGGATGAGGCTGGGTCTAGTCAGGTTATAGATGGTGGTGTGGATGAGGCTGGGTCTAGTCAGGTTATAGATGGTGGTGTGGATGAGGCTGGGTCTAGTCAGGTTATAGATGGTGGTGTGGATGAGGCTGGGTCTAGTCAGGTTATAGATAGTGGTGTGGATGAGGCTGGGTCTAGTCAGGTTATAGATGGTGGTGTGGATGAGGCTGGGTCTAGTCAGGTTATAGATGGTGGTGTGGATGAGGCTGGGTCTAGTCAGGTTATAGATGGTGGTGTTGATGAGGCTGGGTCTAGTCAGGTTATAGATGGTGGTGTGGATGAGGCTGGGTCTAGTCAGGTTATAGATGGTGGTGTGGATGAGGCTGGGTCTAGTCAGGTTATAGATGGTGGTGTGGATGAGGCTGGGTCTAGTCAGGTTATAGATGGTGGTGTTGATGAGGCTGGGTCTAGTCAGGTTATAGATGGTGGTGTGGATGAGCCTGGGTCTAGTCAGGTTATAGATGGTGGTGTTGATGAGGCTGGGTCTAGTCAGGTTATAGATGGTGGTGTAGATGAGGCTGGGTCTAGTCAGGTTATAGATGGTGGTGTGGATGAGGCTGGGTCTAGTCAGGTTATAGATGGTGGTGTGGATGAGGCTGGGTCTAGTCAGGTTATAGATGGTGGTGTAGATGAGGCTGGGTCTAGTCAGGTTATAGATGGTGGTGTGGATGAGGCTGGGTCTAGTCAGGTTATAGATGGTGGTGTAGATGAGGCTGGGTCTAGTCAGGTTATAGATGGTGGTGTAGATGAGGCTGGGTCTAGTCAGGTTATAGATGGTGGTGTGGATGAGGCTGGGTCTAGTCAGGTTATAGATGGTGGTGTGGATGAGGCTGGGTCTAGTCAGGTTATAGATGGTGGTGTGGATGAGGCTGGGTCTAGTCAGGTTATAGATAGTGGTGTGGATGAGGCTGGGTCTAGTCAGGTTATAGATGGTGGTGTGGATGAGGCTGGGTCTAGTCAGGTTATAGATGGTGGTGTGGATGAGGCTGGGTCTAGTCAGGTTATAGATGGTGGTGTTGATGAGGCTGGGTCTAGTCAGGTTATAGATGGTGGTGTGGATGAGGCTGGGTCTAGTCAGGTTATAGATGGTGGTGTGGATGAGGCTGGGTCTAGTCAGGTTATAGATGGTGGTGTGGATGAGGCTGGGTCTAGTCAGGTTATAGATGGTGGTGTTGATGAGGCTGGGTCTAGTCAGGTTATAGATGGTGGTGTGGATGAGCCTGGGTCTAGTCAGGTTATAGATGGTGGTGTTGATGAGGCTGGGTCTAGTCAGGTTATAGATGGTGGTGTAGATGAGGCTGGGTCTAGTCAGGTTATAGATGGTGGTGTGGATGAGGCTGGGTCTAGTCAGGTTATAGATGGTGGTGTGGATGAGGCTGGGTCTAGTCAGGTTATAGATGGTGGTGTAGATGAGGCTGGGTCTAGTCAGGTTATAGATGGTGGTGTGGATGAGGCTGGGTCTAGTCAGGTTATAGATGGTGGTGTAGATGAGGCTGGGTCTAGTCAGGTTATAGATGGTGGTGTGGATGAGGCTGGGTCTAGTCAGGTTATAGATGGTGGTGTGGATGAGGCTGGGTCTAGTCAGGTTATAGATGGTGGTGTAGATGAGGCTGGGTCTAGTCAGGTTATAGATGGTGGTGTGGATGAGGCTGGGTCTAGTCAGGTTATAGATGGTGGTGTGGATGAGGCTGGGTCTAGTCAGGTTATAGATGGTGGTGTGGATGAGGCTGGGTCTAGTCAGGTTATAGATGGTGGTGTGGATGAGGCTGGGTCTAGTCAGGTTATAGATGGTGGTGTGGATGAGGCTGGGTCTAGTCAGGTTATAGATGGTGGTGTGGATGAGGCTGGGTCTAGTCAGGTTATAGATGGTGGTGTAGATGAGGCTGGGTCTAGTCAGGTTATAGATGGTGGTGTGGATGAGGCTGGGTCTAGTCAGGTTATAGATGGTGGTGTAGATGAGGCTGGGTCTAGTCAGGTTATAGATGGTGGTGTGGATGAGGTGATCTGTGCATCAGTACATAGTTCAAGCAGACAGCTCTGTGCTCATTCAACATGGCAACACGTCTCATAAATACAGTGATATTGACTTCATCACTTTCAATCTCTCCTCCACTTTGAGCCAGTAGAGATTGACATGCATATTATTAACATTAGCTCTCTGTGTACATCCAAGGGCCAGCCGTGCTGCCCTGTTCTGAACCAATTGCAATTTTCCTAAATCCTTTTTTTGTGGCACTTGATCACATGACTGAACAGTAGTCCAGGTGT
>NW_025749884.1:0-22018 GCF_021184085.1 Oncorhynchus gorbuscha | reverse complement strand
CCAGCCACCATGACTCATCCTGGTTAGCTAGTACAACCAGCCACCATGACTCATCCTGGTTAGCTAGTACAACCAGCCACCATGACTCATCCTGGTTAGCTAGTACAACCAGCCACCATGACTCATCCTGGTTAGCTAGTACAACCAGCCACCATGACTCATCCTGGTTAGCTAGTACAACCAGCCACCATGACTCATCCTGGTTAGCTAGTACAACCAGCCACCATGACTCATCCTGGTTAGCTAGTACAACCAGCCACCATGACCTGATCCTGGTTAGCTAGTACAACCAGCCACCATGCACTGATCCTGGTTAGCTAGTACAACCAGCCACCATGACCTGATCCTGATTAACCAGTACAACCAGCCACCATGACCTGATCCTGGTTAGCTAGTACAACCAGCCACCATGACTCATCCTGGTTAGCTAGTACAACCAGCCACCATGACTCATCCTGGTTAGCTAGTACAACCAGCCACCATGACCTGATCCTGATTAGCTAGTACAACCAGCCACCATGACCTGATCCTGGTTAACCAGTACAACCAGCAACCATGACCTGATCCTGGTTAACCAGTACAACCAGCCACCATGACCTGATCCTGGTTAACCAGTACAACCAGCCACCATGACCTGATCCTGATTAACCAGTACAACCAGCCACCATGACTCATCCTGGTTAACCAGTACAACCAGCCACCATGACTCATCCTGGTTAGCCAGTACAACCAGCCACCATGCCCTGATCCTGGTTAGCCAGTACAACCAGCCACCCTTGACCTGATCCTGGTTAGCTAGCTGGCTAGCTTTTATACCTTCTCACAAACAAAATTTGTTACATAGATAGCTATCAAATAGTCTTTAATTTGTAGAACAACATTCTGTAACGCTTTTAATTGAACCACTTTTGTAATACATAGCCAGGTGGTTCAAAAAGGTTTTTAGCCAACAATAGATTCTTAGATAACAAAGTCAGGTTTTCACTGAAAACAAAGGGAAGTGTAGTTTGAGAGATGTTCTCTGCCTTGTCTGGCTGTTGAAAGACTTCAGCATCAGTGGCTGTCAGGATTATACATACGGCAGCAGGGCAACGACCTTTAACCCCAGATTATTTTATTCCACTTAGATGTTAGATGTTGTTAAGAGTCTGTTGTCAGGCCTCCTCTTATCTCTCTCTAAATGACCTCATTAATCACAGCTTTTTAAAACGTCCCAGCGGCCCCTTGCCCGGTCAAGTACAGCTAGCTCCAGTCCAGATAAGGGCCAAATGATACATCACTTTCAGCTCCCTGACACATTCCTTACATTGAGACCTGTCTGGTACATCAGCTGGATAGAAAGAGTGTAACCATTTGAAGAGGTGATTGTCGAAAACAAAATCATACCAAGTGTTTCTGGCAAATAATGCAGAAAAAAAACTGACTGCACAAAATGACAACTCTTCTCAGTTTTTTGGGAATGAAAACTGAATAGAATATATAGAAGCACCATTATATTGTGAGAACTTTAGTCCTCAGTTGTATTTGTAAGCCCCTGCCCTGTGTGTCTCTGTGTTCTCTCAGGCTGCCATCGGGCTGAAGGAAGACTGGGGAGGTCAGGCATGGTCTACCAGGGCGCTCCTGGGGCCTGTGCCCATGCCCACGGTGACCTCCATGGAGACCAAGGTACCCCAGCCATCAGGCCCTGCTCCAACACCTCCTTCAGAAGGAACAGATAAGAAGGCAGAAAGATCTATCCTCCTCTGGTGAGTCCTTATCCTTACACTGAGACAGACTTAAACCGAGATGTAGGGCCCGTTTCACAGACATTGATTAAGCTTAGTCCTGGACTAAAAAGCATACTCAATGGAACATCACAGTGGAACTTTTCAGTCCAAGACTACAATCTGAACAGGTTACTGAGCAATATAATTACACCACTTTGGATGGGAGAGATATTGAATGATTAAATATTGCTTATAATTAGTTGAAGAAGTGGTCATGAAGATCATGAATTAAATGAGTTGGAATTAGTGTAGATTTAGAACGTTGAATCTTAGTGCCGCCATCTTGCCCTCAGGTCAAGGCTCCATGCCCACCCCCACTCCCCTCTGGCCATGAAGGACAGGCCCTCCTCAACAGCAGACCCAAGCTACCCAAGCACCGGCCCTGAACCGGACCCAGTCAGCCCCTCTGCCCCCAGAGCACCCTAGCTCAGCTGGTCATCCAGCAGCAACACCAGCACTTCCTGGAGAAGCAGAAACAATACCAGCAGCAGATCCACATCAATAAGGTAAACAGTACCAGCAGCAAGTAGGAGTGTGTATCTAGGATCAGGTCCCCTGTCCATTCATTATGATAGAAAACTAAACTGATCCACATCAATAAGGTAAGAAACAGTACCAGCAGCAGAGTAGAGTGTGTATCTAGGATCAGGTCCCCTGTCCATTCATTATGATGAAAACTAAACTGATCCACATCAATAAGGCACTAGGTAAGTGACTGTTCCACTGGATGTCATAAGGTAAAAGATGCACCAAAAGTCGCTCAGCGTCTGTACCAGTACCAGCAGCAGAGTAGGAGTGTGTATCTAGGATCAGGTCCCCCTGTCCATTCATTATGATGTAGAAAACTAAACTGATCCACATCAATAAGGTAAACAGTACCAGCAGCAGAATAAGTGTGTATCTAGGATCAGGTCCCCCTGTCCATTCATTATGATGTGCTGATCCACATCAATAAGAATGGCCTTTACTGTACTCTTGCTGTACACTAGAAACCCTGGAGAGTAACTGGACCCCATATCGCCTGTAAATAATACACGCAACCTATACATTAAAATCACCAAGTGTGTGCCCAGTGGGGATTTTAATTTCAGCAGTTATACACACATTCAGAGGCTATATTTAGTCTTATCAAACTTTCTGTGGTAGTTGCTATGTGTTTACAGGCCCTTCCACCCGGCTCAGCCTCCCTGTGCTATTTCTGCTAAGTAAACAAGTTGAGCCTGACTTCAAATAGGGAAAGAAATGCTTCCCATAGCACTAATTCTGTTATCATAGCTTAAGGCATCAGTGGCATTCGCATGCAAACCCTGTGAAATTCAATTCAGCCAAGTTCAAATGGCCCCAGAATACACGCTTTTGTTCCTCTGTGGCAATATTTGTGTTCCTGTGAGCAGGCTGTGGTGACCGTGCCATTGGCAGAGTGCAATTATTCAGCCACGGGAAGTGAGTGGTTGAGGTGGCGGACATACAGAGACACAGCCAGAGAGACACAGTGAAAGGCAGCATTGTGTTGCTCTCACACTGATCTGTCCCAATGCACAAGCCCTCAAACAGCCATGGGAATCTGAGAGCAACAAAAGCGCAACTCTCACTTAAAACTAACAGGGAAGGGCCTCAAAAGTCCCTAACTACACAGTTTAAGTCTCTCCAGTCAAACTTTCCAATGGAGGACTGTTTAAAACACTTCCTTAGTTCTGATTCTTGTCCCTCTTATTAATCAATATGACATGGTGCAAAAAAATCATGCAGTGACATCAAGTCGCTTTGGATAGCGTTTTGCATATATATATAATATACTATGCAGTGACTCAAGCATTCCTTGAGCTTGAAGGTGCATTTGATTGTGGGAGGAAGGGGCATTGGATGGTTATCTAAACAAATAACCCTAGCTACCCTATCACCCCTGATGTGAGCACTCAGGTCAATAACAGTAGATCCTTTAGACCAAGCACCTCTCTCACTAAGAGGAGGTTATAAATGTCTACTAATCAGAGATGAGCTCTGTGTTTATTTAGAAGGATCTTAGCCATTGGCCCAATTCATTTACAGCAGTAGCAGTAGCAGTAACAGTAGTAGTAGTAGCAGTAGAGGCAGCAGCAGCAGGAGTAGAAGTAGCAGTAGCAATAGGAGTTGTACTGTAGTAGCAAAGGTAGCAGTAGCAGTAGTGGTAACAGTAGCTGTAGCAGCAGCAGTTGTAGTGGTAGTGGTAGCGGTAACAGTAGCAGCAGCAATAGTAGCGGTAGTGGTAACAGTAGCAGCAACAATAGTAGCGGTAGTAGTGGTAGCAGTAGCAACAGCAGTAGTAGCATTAGCGGTAGTGGTAACAGTAGCAGTAGTAGCGGTAGTGGTAGTGGTAGCAGTAGCAACAGCAGACCTGTGGCACTCACATCCGTAGCCATGAAGTGCTTTGAAAGGCTGGACCTACCCTAATTTGCATACTGCCCAAAAAAGATCCACAGATGATGCAATCTCATTGCACTTCATTGCCATTCCCAACTGGACAAAAGGAATACCTATGTGAGAATGCTATTCAGTGACTACAGCTCAGCGTTCAACATCATAGTATCCTCAAAGCTCATCACTAAGCTAAGGATCCTGGGACTAAACACCACCCTCTGCAACTGGATCCTGGACTTCCTGACAGGCCACCCCAGGTGGTGAGGGTAGGTAGCAATACATCTACCACACTGATCCTCAACACTGGAACTCCCCAGGGTGCATGCTCCAGTCCCCTCCTGTACTCCCTGTTCACCCACGACTGCATGGCCAGGCACGACTCCAACACCATCATTAAGTTTGCTGATGACACAACAGTGGGAGGCCTGATCACCGACAAGACAGCCTATAGGGAGGAGGTCAGAGACCTGGCTGGTGGCACCAGAATAACAACATATCCCTCAACGTAACCAAGACTATGGGGATGATTGTGGACTACAGGAAAAAGGTGCACGAGCACGTCCCCATTCTCATCGACGGGGCTGTAGTGGAGCAGGTTAAGAGCTTCAAATTCCTTGGTGTCCCACATCAACAACAAACTAGAATGGTCCAAACACACCAAGACAGTCGTGAAGAGGGCACGACAAAGCCTATTGCCCTCAGGAAACTAAAAAGATTTGGCATTGATCCTGAGATCCTCAAAAGGTTTAAAAAGCTGCAACATCGAGAGCATCCTGAGCAGTTGCATCACTGCCTGGTACGGCAATTGCATGGCCTCCGACCGCAAGGCACTTCAGAGGAAGTGTTTACGGCCCAGGACATTACTGGGGCAAAGCTGCCTGCCATCAGGACTTCTACACCAGGCGGTGTCAGAGGAAGGCCCTGAAAATTGTCAAAAGACCCCAGCCACCCCAGTCATAGACTGTTCTCTCTACTGCCGCATGGCAAGCGGTACCGGAGTGCCAAGTCTAGGACAAAAAGGCCTCTCAACAGTTTTACTCCCAAGCCATAAGACTCCTGAACAGGTAATCAAATTGTTATTTGCATGGACTATTTGCATTGTGTCCAACCCCTCTTTTACGCTGCTGCTACTCTCTGTTTATCTTATATGCATAGTCACTTTAAATATACATTCATGTACATACTACCTCAATTGGCCCGACCAACCAGTGCTCCTGCACATTGGCTAACCGGGCTATCTGCATTGTGACCCACCCACCAACCCCTCTTTTACGCTACTGCTACTCTATGCATAGTTCATACCCATATGCATGGATAAGTCACTTTAACCATATGTAAATGTAATGTACATACTACCTCAACAAGCCTGACTAACAGGTGTCTGTATATAGCCTTGCTACTCTTATTTTCAAATGTCTTTTTACTGTTGTTTTATTTCTTTACTTACCTACACACACACACATAGTTTAAAAAAAATATTCTCTCCGCACTATTGGTTAGAGCCTGTAAGTGAGCATTTCACTGTAATGTCTACACCTGTTGTATTCGGCGCACATGACAAATAAACTTTGATTTAATTTAATTTAGTAGCAGTAGTAGTGGTAGTGGTAACAGTAGCAGTAGTAGCGGTAGTGGTAGTGGTAACAGTAGCAGTAGTAGTGGTAGCAGTAGCAGCAGCAGTAGAAGCAGTAGCGGTAGTGGTAACAGTAGCAGTAGTAGTGGTAGTGGTAACAGTAGCAGTAGTTGTAACAGTAGCAGTAGTAGTGGTAGTGGTAACAGTGGCAGTAGTAGTGGTAGTGGTAACAGTAGTAGTGGTAACAGTAGTAGTGGGCAGTAGCAGCAGCAGTAGAAGCATAGCGGTAGTGGTAACAGTAGCAGTAGTGGTAGTGGTAACAGTAGCAGTAGTTGTAACAGTAGCAGTAGTAGTGGTAGTGGTAACAGTGGCAGTAGTAGTGGTAGTGGTAACAGTAGCAGTAGTAAGTAGCAGGTAGTGGTAGTGGTAACAGTGGCAGCAGTGGTAGTGGCAGTGGCAGTAGTAGTGGTAGTGGTAACAGTAGCAGTGTAGTGGTGGTAGTGGTAGTGGTAGTGGTAACAGTAGCAGTGGTAGTGGTAGTAGCAGTAGTAGTGGTAGTGGTAATGGTAACAGTAGCAGTGGTAGTGGTAACAGTAGCGGTAGTAGTGGTGGTAACAGTGGCAGCAGCAGTGGTAGAGTAGTAGTAGTGGTAGTGGTAACAGTAGCAGTAGTAGCAGTAGTGGTGCAGTAGCAGGTAGTGGTAAGTAGTGTTAGCAGTAGTGGTAACAGTAGCAGTGGTAGTGGTAGTGGTAAGTAGTGGCTAGCAGAAGCATTAGTGGTAAGTGGTAACAGTAGCAGTAGTAGTGGGTAGTGGTAATGGTAGTGGTAACAGTAGCAGTAGTAGCAGTAGTGGTAGAGTGGTAGCAGTAGCAGTAGTTGTAACAGTAGCAGTAGTAGTGGTAGTGGTAACAGTGGCAGTAGTAGTGGTAGTGGTAACAGTAGTAGTGGTAGTGGTAGCTAGCGGTAATGGTAGTGGTAACAGTAGCAGTGGTAGTGGTAACAGTAGTAGTGGTAGTGGTAGCTAGTAGCGGTAATGGTAGTGGTAACAGTAGCAGTAGTAGTGGTAGTGGTAACAGTAGCAGTAGTTGTAACAGTAGCAGTAGTAGTGGTAGTGGTAACAGTGGCAGTAGTAATGGTAGTGGTAACAGTAGTAGTGGTAGTGGTAGCTGTAGTAGCGGTAATGGTAGTGGTAACAGTAGCAGTGGTAGTGGTAACATTAGCAGTAGTAGTGGTAGTGGTAGTGGTAGCAGTAGCAACAGCAGTAGTAGCAGAAGCATTAGCGGTAATGGTAGCGGTAGTGGTAACAGTAGCAGTAGTTGTAACAGTAGCAGTAGTAGTGGTAGTGGTAACAGTGGCAGTAGTAGTGGTAGTGGTAACAGTAGTAGTGGTAGTGGTAGCTGTAGTAGCGGTAATGGTAGTGGTAACAGTAGCAGTGGTAGTGGTAGCAGTAGCAGTAGTAGCGGTAGTGGTAGTGGTAACAGTGGTAGTGGTAGTGGTAGTGGTAACAGTAGCAGTAGTAGTGGTAGTGGTAGTGGTAGCAGTAGCAGCAGCAGTAGTAGCAGTAGCGTTAGCGGTAGTGGTAACATTAACAGTAGTAGTGGTAGTGGTAGTGGTAGCAGTAGCAGCAGCAGTAGTAGCAGTAGTGTTAGCGGTAGTGGTAACATTAGCAGTAGTAGTGGTAGTGGTAGTGGTAGCAGTAGCAACAGCAGTAGTAGCAGAAGCATTAGCGGTAATGGTAGCTAGTGGTAACAGTAGCAGTAGTAGTGGTAGCAGCAGTAGCAGCAGCAGTAGAAGGAGTAGCGGTAGTGGTAACAGTAGTAGTAGTAGTGGTGGCGGTAGTGGTAACAGTAGCAGTAGTAGTGGTAGTGGTAACAGTGGCAGTAGTAGTGGTAGTGGTAACAGTAGTAGTGGTAGTGGTAGCTGTAGTAGCGGTAATGGTAGTGGTAACAGTAGCAGTGGTAGTGGTAGCAGTAGCAGTAGTAGCGGTAGTGGTAGTGGTAACAGTGGTAGTGGTAGTGGTAGTGGTAACAGTAGCAGTAGTAGTGGTAGTGGTAGTGGTAGCAGTAGCAGCAGCAGTAGTAGCAGTAGCGTTAGCGGTAGTGGTAACATTAGCAGTAGTAGTGGTAGTGGTAGTGGTAGCAGTAGCAGCAGCAGTAGTAGCAGTAGCGTTAGCGGTAGTGGTAACATTAGCAGTAGTAGTGGTAGTGGTAGTGGTAGCAGTAGCAACAGCAGTAGTAGCAGAAGCATTAGCGGTAATGGTAGCGTGGTAAGTGGTAACAGTAGCAGTAGTAGTGGTAGTAGCAGTAGTTGTAACAGTAGGTAGTAGTGGTAGTGGTAGTGGTAGTACAGTAGTGGTAGCAGTAGTGGTGGTAGCGGTAGTGGTAACAGTAGCAGTAGTAGTGTTAGTTGTAACAGTAGCAGTAGTAGTGGTAGCAGTAGTGGTAGTGGTAACAGTGGTAGCAGTACTGCAGTAGTTGTAACAGTAGCAGTAGTAGTAGTGGTAACAGTAGCAGTAGTAGTGGTAGTGGTAACAGTAGTAGCGGTAGTGGTAACAGTAGCAGTAGTAGCGTGGTAACAGTAGTAGTGGTAACAGTAGTAGTAGTAGTGGTAGTGGTAACAGTAGTAGTAGTAGTGGTAGTGGTAACAGTAGCAGTAGTAGTGGTAGTAGTGGTAGTGGTAACAGCACAGTAGTAGTGGTAGTGGTAACAGTAGCAGCAGCAGCAGTAGGAGTGGTAGTGGTAACAGTTGCAGTAGTTGTAACAGTAGCAGTAGTAGTAGTAGTGGTAACAGTAGCAGTAGTAGTGGTAGTGGTAACAGTAGTAGTAGTAGTGGTAACAGTAGCAGTAGTAGTGGTAGTGGTAACAGTAGTAGTAGTAGTGGTAACAGTAGCAGTAGTAGTGGTAGTGGTAACAGTAGTAGTAGTAGTGGTAGTGGTAACAGTAGCAGTAGTAGTGGTAGTGGTAACAGTAGTAGTAGTAGTGGTAACAGTAGCAGTAGTAGTGGTAGTGGTAACAGTAGTAGTAGTAGTGGTAACAGTAGCAGTAGTAGTGGTAGTGGTAGCGGCAGTGGTAAGAGTAGCAGTAGTAGCGGTAATGGTAACAGTAGCAGTAGTAGCATTAGCGGTAGTGGTAACAGCAGTAGTAGTAGCGGTAGTGGTAACAGTAGCAGCAGCAGCAGTAGTAGCAGTATTGGTAGTGGTAACAGTAGCAGCAGCAGTAGTAGCAGTAGTGTTAACATTAGTGGTAGTGTTAACAGTAGCAGCAATAGCGTTAGCATTAGCGGTAGTGATAACAGCAGCAGTAGCGTTAGCATTAGCGGTAGTGGTAACAGCAGCAGTAGCGTTAGCATTAGCGGTAGTGGTAACAGCAGCAGTAGCGTTAGCATTAGCGGTAGTGGTAACAGCAGCAGCAGCAGCAGTAGTAGCAGTATTGGAACCAGTAGCAGCACCAGTAATGGTAGGAATAACAGTAGCACTATGGCGCAGGATTGTTTTGCAAGGTTGGTATTTTGTAAGGTTTTTACACCAACAATAGGGGCCACTAATCACTAATGGACATTTACAAGAGCTTAGAGAGGATTTTAGAGGAGGTATAAAAAGCGTTGACTAATACCAAGATAAAGAGGCTAATTCTCTGCCTGAGAAATATTTATACCAGGCCTACGTTCTTACGCCAAAGTGTTTGTGCTATCTTACCAGCTGTCAATGGGTAAGGTGTTTAAGTGATTGCTCCACTTTCTGTTGTCTAACAAATAAAGCTTGACTAGATGTTGAGACATGAAACCCATAGCAGGGCCTCATAGTACTGTCTGGGGCATGCTCTTAAGGAGACAGCAGCAGTGACTGCAATCTCTGTGTAGCCTTATTTATGCGGAAATGTAGTGTTGTGTTGGATGAATTTGACTTGTGCTGCTTTGCTCAGAACACACTACTCACTACTGGCTAGGTCAAACTCATTAAACGTAAAGATGAATTGTGAAATAACAATGAATCTGTCCGTTGAGCATTATAACTAAATTACCTCTGATGCTGTACCTCTCTGCAGCTGCTGTCCAGTCCATCGAGCAACTCCGTCAGCCCAGCTCCCTGGTCAACCCACACCTGCAGGAGTCAGAGGAGGAGGAGGAGGAGGACAACACCCGGAGGATGGCGGATGAGAGGATGGACATGCAGGAGGACAGGATGCCCCCTGGTGGCGTGATCCAGAAACACACCCTTCGCTCCAGCAACAGCAGTGGCAGCAACAGCTCTCTCGGGGAGCTGTCCTCCATCGTAGAGGCCCACCACCGCCTGGGGGTCATAAAGGTCAAAGAGGAGCCAATCGACAGCGAGGACGAGTCCCTGTCCAGTCAGAGCCTAGCGGCGGAGCAGAGGGCCTCACTCCACCAGGTCAAAGGTCAGCTGGTGATAAGAGCTATGATCTGAGGGGGCAGAAGATGAAGGAGATCAAACACTGCGACATTCATAGACGCATATGTACACACAAACACACACACAGACACACACACACATACACACACACACACACACACACTGCAGCCAACACACACACAGAGCCGACTAGGACTCCCCAGGCAGTCCTCTCCCTGCCCTGAGATGTGACGCTGTCTCAGTGAAGTGCAGCCGCACCCCAAACCCCTACCAGACTGACTCTCTGTTTGTGATCTTTGTGAAGTGATCTGTAATGTAAAGTATGTTTCACCGTGCTGTATATAACATGAAGAGAAGATTTACTAGAAGAGTGCTCCTTCTTTTTTTACTTCTAAGGAACTGCTTTGATTGTTTTCAGGTTCTGCTCAATTGACAGAATGTAGTATGTATGTATACAGTAGATTTAGTGTAAGAGAATATTCTAGAAGGGATGGAAAGTTTAACCGTTGTACAGTTTATGAATGCCATTTTATGTTCCCATAGTGTAACATTTATGCCATCAATTCACTTCAACTTTGACTTGCTGACTGTTGTTGTTTTATTCAAATGTCATATTCTCCGTCGTTCTCCAAAAAGCTGTGATGTTCTGTGTTCAGTGGTCTCTGAAAATGACATGAAAATAAGGAAGCATGCTCATGTCTGTATGAGAGAGAATGTATTGTTCAACCTTAACACAACACAGCACACCCTTACGACTGAGTACAGCCAGCCTACACTGGGAATGAGACTGTTTATTGATGTACAGTACTGCAGAGTGGAGGAGCAAATGGTAAATCAGTGGATGGATGGATGGATGGATGCAGATGGCTGGATGGATGGATGGATGGATGCAGAGATGGATGGATGCATAGATGGATGGATGCATAGATGGATGGATGGATGGATGGATGGATGGATGCATAGATGGATGCATAGATGGATGGATGCATATGGATGCAGTAGATGGATGCATAGATGGATGGATGGATGGATGGATGCAGAGATGGATGGATGGGATGGATGGATGCATAGATGGATGGATGCATAGATGGATGGATGGATGGATGGATGCATAGATGGATGGATGGATGGATGGATGGATGGATGCATAGATGGATGGATGAGATGGATGGATGGATAGATGGATGGATGGATGGGCATAGATGGATGGATGCATAGATGGAGATGGATGGATGCATAGATGGATGGATGGATGGATGCATAGATGGATGGATGGATGGGCATAGATGGATGGATGGATGGATGGATTGATGGATGCAGAGATGGATGGATGCATAGATGGATGGATGGAGATGGATGGATGGATGGATGGATGGATGGGAGGGAGGGAGGGAGGGAGGGATGGGAGGGATGGGGATGGATGGATGGGGAGGGAGGGATGGATGGGGGAGGGATGATGGATGGATGGATGGAGGGAGGGAGGGAGGGAGGGAGGGAGGGATGGATGGATGGATGGTGCAGGCAGTCAGCTCCATCAGACCATAGGACCAGGTCTGCTTCTCAAATGGGAATCCCGTAGGCCTCAGGTTAAACGTTCTGTGCTATATAGGGAATATAGCAAGAATAAAACAACAATATCATCCTGGTTTGCCACGGTCCTGTGTTGAGATGCCGTGTCATCCTAATCTTCCTCGACCTCCTCTTCCTCGACCTCCTCTTCCTCGACCTCTTCCTCTTCCTTCCTTCTCTTCCTCCTCCTCCTCCCCTCTGGGTCCAAATCAAAGCTCAGCCAGGTTCCTGCCCAACTTTCAACAGAGGATTCACTAACAGAGAATGAGAGAGAAAGAGAGGGAGAGGGAGAGAGAGAGAAGGAGAGAAAGAGAGAGTGAGAGAGAGAGAAATAGAAGAAGAGAAATAGCGAGAGAGAGAAAGAGAGAGTGAGAGAGAGAAATAGAAGAAGAGAAATAGCGAGAGAGAGAAGGAGAGAAAGAGAGAGAGAGAGAGAAGGAGAGGGAGAGAGAGAGAGGCGAGAGAGAGAGAGAGAGAGAGAGAGAGAAGAGAGAGAGAGCGAGAGAGAGAGAGAGAGAGAGAGAGAGAGAGAGAGAGAGAGAGAGAGAGAGAGAGAGAGAAAGAAGGAGAGAGAGAGAGTAGAGGGCGGGCAGGAAATGCCTTCTAGAAGCCAGGAGTCAGAATGATTCATGTGTGCAGGAATGTTAGGGAGAGGAGGACCCAGGGTTGTAGGAGTCCAAGGGGCCAGGCTTGAGAATTGATTTACTGTCAAGGCGAATTACAAAGCCAGTGGGGATATGGTTAAGGGAGACCCTTTTTAAAGGGAATCGCTTCCTTCGTACTCCCCAGTGACATGCTTACCTCCACACGCAGGTTTGATGTTACTTCAATAAAATAAAAAACAAGATGGGACCTCTCTCCTTCTCCCCATCCCCCACCCCTGACTCCCTCTTGAAATTGCCCCATGCAATATGTCGACTCTGGTCTTAAAGTGGTCAATCAATGTATGTAAAGCTGTAACTTTTTTCCTGTTTCTTTTGTCTTGTCAATGTATAAAATATTACTATGGAGTTCTGTGTTTGGGTTCCTGTGAAAGACATAAACCATGTCTGTCAGTTTGTCTGTCTGCCTGTCTGACTCATACTGTACATTTAGCTCAGCCCATTCTAATGTTTGTAGTGTAAAAATCACTTTCAATCGGAACAATGTCAGTCTTGTTCCCTTGCTTCTTTGATTGGGCTGTAACGGGGCCCCTTCTCTACCCGTGGGGGGTCCCTGGATTCTGTTCATAGCTGTTTGCGTTTGTCCTCTTTCTTTTCTGCCTTGTGCTACAAACCTTTCTTTTATAAAATAAAGTTCATTCCCCAACTGTGCAACTTTCTGGTCTTTGTAGAGGATGTTTCTAACATGTCATAGAGCTTCAGTCTTTACTTCCAACTTCTCATATTTCCTTATTTTGGGACATAGATTTAAAATTTTCACATTCAAGACCCAACACAAGACTGTGTTCATGTTATTGTACATCTCAGATGTCTCCCCCTAAACTAAACCATTAGCCTACTTTCCCACACTCAGTCACATAACCCACTAAACACAGGCCAGCTCCTCATTTCTCTGGGATCTGTGTAACCCTTTAAAGGAGAGCTTAAGGGGCTTTCTAAGCAGCTCTTTGATGAGCAGAGAGGCTCTAGCGGCAGCATTACAGCAGTTAAGACTAGGTGAGGCTAGGAGTGGGTGATAGGTACGACTTGCACTGAGACTTAAACTGAGCTTATGCAAATTTCACACCCAGGCTTAGTTCTTTCTTGGACTGGTAAGACTTGATATATTTCACACTACACGCAATGATGACAATAGGAAAGATCACAGCTCAGACCCTTGAGCAGTTTTCTGCAATTTAAGGCTGTTTGGGATGGTTGTTATTTGTCTCCAGTGACATTTCTGTAGCCAAAGTAACTGCTGCAAATGTAGCAAATATTGGGCAACCATTTCTTCTTCTTTCAGTTTCAGCCTTCTTCCCTCAAAGCTTCCAGATACCTCTTCCGGAACATTCACAAAGGTGTAATGTTACCTTATTTTAGGAAGTATTCAGAGTCAAATTAAACCTTGATTATTTTTTAAGTTGATGCCATCTGTCTTGGGGCCTCTTGCCCTTGTGGTTTTAAATGAGCTGTTACAAAGGCAGAACAAATAATGGAGTCCCCATCTATCTGCACCAGCCCTCCCCAAGGTGCCCACAGACCCAGTTGTAAAAGCAAACAGGCGTTTTTAAAGGGTGGCCAAGCAGGGGAGGAAGCAAGAAAACATACCTATTTCCTCTCCACACAGAGTTATAGTGTGCAGGGGGGTCTTCATTAGGAGAGCATAGTGTGCACGGGGGGTCTTCATAAGGAGAGCATAGTGTGCAGGGGGTTCTTCATAAGGAGAGCATAGTGTGCAGGGGGGTCTTCATAAGGAGAGCATAGTGTGCAGGGGGAGTCTTCATAAGGAGAGCATAGTGTGTAGGGGGAGTCTTCATTAGGAGAGCATAGTGTGTAGGGGCGTCTTCATTAGGAGAGCATAGTGTGCCCTAAAGATTGGGATGTTGTCTGTGGGTGCGTGTGCGTGCGTGTGTGTGTGTGATAGATGATGATACACTTCCTGTCAATTAATCTCTCCCAAAGCACCTCAAATTCTCAGAATTTGGTCCCTAGTGCTTCCCAAATGGCATTCCTATCCTATATAGTGTACTACTTACTACAAGGCGTTTTACTATGACTTCGGCAGTCCATGGCCAGTCGAACCAAATCATGGGCCCTGGGAAGGAACATTTTAAAGTCCTGCCTTTTGACATCAGAGAGAAAATATTGTAGTTTTCAAGCAAATTTTCTGTAATTCTACACATTTTGTCATGAGTAAAGATTTTTGTTTTTTGCAGCTTTAACAATAATACCCTGCAATTTTTTATGGGGCAGAGATAAAATGTTGCAGTTTTAAAGCTTAAATTACATTGCATGTATGTATATATAAAAAAGACATAGTGAGTGGAGAAATGTAGAATTGGTGGAGTACTGTACATACCAATATCCCTGTGAGCCTCCCAAGCCCATGCTGCCCAGGGTTAAAACATACATTTTAGATGAATAATGTTACATTGTATTATAATACACACCATAAACTTATTCCACTCATCCTTTGGCCAAAATTGGTTTCATCTTTTGTTCTTAGTACTATTTATATAAAAATATATACTGTATGTAAATCAAAATCTATTCTTTTGTAATATATTTTGAGATCTAGCTGCAGTACCCCACTTGGAGAAGCCCTTAATATAATAATAATAATAATATATGCCATTTAGCAGATGCTTTTATCCAAAGCGACTTACAGTCATGTGTGCATACATTCTACATATGGGTGGTCCCGGGAATCGAACCCACTACCCTGGCGTTACAAGCGCCATGCTCTACCAACTGAGCTACAGAAGGACCTTATATAGGGAACAGGGTCCATTTGGGACAGAACCTCTGTCTGTGCTGAGGTAGGCCTAAATAATGATCTGGAGGGTTCCCATGAGGAGTCCTGCCTCCTGGGGCTCTGGCAGCAGGATATGGGACAGAACCTCTGTCTGTGCTGAGGTAGGCCTAAATGATGATCTGGAGGGTTCCCATGAGGAGTCCTGCCTCCTGGAGCTCCGGCAGCAGGATATGAGACAGAACTCCTGTCTGTGCTGAGGCCTAAATGATGATCTGGAGGGTTCCCATGAGGAGTCCTGCCTCCTGAGGCTCCGGCAGCAAGATATGGGACAGAACCTCTGTCTGTGCTGAGGTAGGCCTAAATGATGATCTGGAGGGTTCCCATGAGGAGTCCTGCCTCCTGGGGCTCTGGCAGTAGGACATGGGACATCGCCTGGCTGGGAGCAGAGAATACCAGGATAGCCTGGGGTCCAGCTGTCAGGAGGAAGGCAGAGTAGTGGACTACAACACTATTGTCAGTCTCTCTGTCTCTTTAGCCCTGTTCATACCTTGTTCTAGCATAAGGCCTTTGTCGTGATATTGCCCACATTTTTAGACAGGTGTAGACGATTAAAAGATGCATTGGGATCTGATTGTGATCAGATCGGATAATATCAGGACAAGATCAGGGCGAAGGACACATGTCAACAGGGCTTCTGTCACTCTCTCTCTCTCTGTCCATCTGTCAGTCCGCCTGTCCGTCTTTCTTCTCTTATCAATAAGTTGTAATATTACCTTACTGTAATTTCCTTTCATTTACTCATAGCAAAAGTTAATTTTCTTGCTTATTTTAGGCAAGGTACTAAGAACTGTTTTAGCTAACTGTGTGAAAACATATGTTAAACATTTGCGCCTGTATTAAAACTTTTTGGAACCAAGTTCCTTGGGTCAGTTTGTTAGAAAAGATTATCAAACCGCGGCTGAGACTTCAGTTCATTTGATTAGCTTTGGTTTCATTAAAAGCGGCGTCACTAGAGACGTCATTACAGACCCGGGTTCAATCCCGGCCTGATTCATAACCGGCCTTGATCGGGAGTCCCATAGGGCGGTGCACAATTGGTCCAACATCGTCCGGGTTAGGGAAAGGTCTGCCCAGGATAGACCATCATTGTAAGTAAGAATTTGTTCTTACCTGACTTGCCCAGTTAAATAGGTTAACTAGCTAAAGGTGAACTAAAATTAATTAATTAATTTTAAAAATCAACTAGATGAGGCATGATTGCCACACAATTGTACCAGTTCGTATAACTGTCGATGTTTTTACTTGTCATGCTAACGATAGCATAAAGTTGACTGTTCGGTGAAGACCTTATACCCTGTGTTTCTATTTCCTGACTAAAACCCTGTTTATTATTCTCCGTTGTCTGATCAAACCCTGTGCTATTTGAAAGCCACTTGCACAGCTGAAATGGAAGCAGATTAATAGTATGGCACAGCATTGAGGTTTTCCAGCTTTCTCCTGTGGATGTGAGGGGATTGTTGCGATGTTGGCATCCACTTGGAAGCTATAGTACAACGGGCTGTTTTTCTTTCCATTTGCTCGTACCAATGCTGGAGGTGTGGGACACTGACATTACAGCAGAGACACCACTGCCAGCAAATAAAGTAGACACTGTGTTTGTCTGCTAGCTGGTGTCAAAAAGACCACCTGGAACTTTAAAGAAATAGTGCTCTGGTAGACTGGGGACTGACTGTGGTGGACTCATTTATGTTGGAGGCCTCTGTGTGCCCAGTTCTCCAGGGTTTGGGCTGAGGTTATTTTCACAAGACTGTCAAACCAAATGTACTCGCAGTACCGTCCAATTGTTCAAGTTTGTTCCAAGTTGGCTGAGCCTGATGGTCTGTCTACTGAGCTTTGTTTGGTCCAGTGGGGCTGGTGGGCATGACATCATTGGAGACAAACTGTAATTTAATATATGATGAGATATGTAATATGGGGTGAAGAGAATAAATCAAAAGCTTTCTATTTTTTAATACCTATTCAAAGTACATTTAGTTACGATTATGTACTTTGCAACTAATGCGATTTTGGGACTTGATTTTCAAATCAAACAAATACATCTGTTCAACCCAAATCATTCTGAAAGACCACCATCACTACAAGAAGTAACTACTGGTTTTCCTCTCACATGAACCAGGGTTTTCTCTTCTGTTTTCTCTTCTGTTTTCTCTTCTCTCTTCTCTTCTCTAGTCCTTGTCTCCTCTTTTCTCTTCTCTTCTAGTCCTTGTCTCCTCTTTCTCTTCTCTTCTCTAGTCCTTGTCTCCTCTTTCTCTTCTCTTCTCTAGTCCTTGTCTCCTCTTTCTCTTCTCTTCTCTAGTCCTTGTCTCTCTTCTTTTCTCTTCTCTTCTCTAGTCCTTGTCTCCTCTTCTCTTCTCTCTTCTCTTCTCTAGTCCTTGTCTCCTCTTTTCTCTTCTCTTCTCTAGTCCTTGTCTCCTCTTCTCTCTTCTCTTCTCTAGTCCTTGTCTCCTCTTTTCTCTTCTCTTCTCTAGTCCTTGTCTCCTCTTTTCTCTTCTCTTCTCTAGTCCTTGTCTCCTCTTCTCTTTCTCTTCTCTTCTCTAGTCCTTGTCTCCTCTTTCTCTTCTCTTCTCTAGTCCTTGTCTCCTCTTCTCTCTTCTCTTCTCTAGTCCTTGTCTCCTCTTTTTCTCTTCTCTTCTCTAGTCCTTGTCTCCTCTTCTTTCTCTTCTCTTCTCTAGTCCTTGTCTCCTCTTCTCTCTTCTCTCTCTAGTCCTTGTCTCCTCTTCTTTCTCTCTTCTCTTCTCTAGTCCTTGTCTCCTCTTTTCTCTTCTCTTCTCTAGTCCTTGTCTCCTCTTTCTCTTCTCTTCTCTAGTCCTTGTCTCCTCTTTCTCTTTCTTCTCTAGTCCTTGTCTCCTCTTTTCTCTTCTCTTCTCTAGTCCTTGTCTCCTCTTTCTCTTCTCTTCTCTAGTCCTTGTCTCCTCTTCTCTCTTCTCTTCTCTAGTCCTTGTCTCCTCTTTTCTCTTCTCTTCTCTAGTCCTTGTCTCCTCTTTCTCTTCTCTTCTCTAGTCCTTGTCTCCTCTTTACTCTTCTCTTCTCTAGTCCTTGTCTCCTCTTCTCTTCTCTCTTCTCTTCTCTAGTCCTTGTCTCTTTTCTCTTCTCTTCTCTAGTCCTTGTCTCCTCTCTTTCTCTTCTCTAGTCCTTGTCTCCTCTTCTCTCTCTTCTCTTCTCTAGTCCTTGTCTCCCTCTCTCTTCTCTTCTCTAGTCCTTGTCTCCTTTTCTCTCTTCTCTTCTCTAGTCCTTGTCTCCTCTTCTCTCTTCTCTTCTCTAGTCCTTGTCTCCTCTTTTCTCTTCTCTAGTCCTTTTGTCTCCTCTTTTCTCTTCTCTTCTCTAGTCCTTGTCTCCTCTTCTCTTTCTAGTCCTTGTCTCCTCTTTTCTCTTCTCTTCTCTAGTCCTTGTCTCCTCTTCTCTCTTCTCTTCTCTAGTCCTTGTCTCCTCTTTTCCTTCTCTTTCTCTTCTTCTGTGGTCCTGTGTAGCTCAGTTGGTAGAGCATGGCGCTTGTAATGCCAGGGTAGTGGGTTCGATCCCCGGGACCACCCATCGCAGAATTGCACACATGACTAGTCGCTTTGGATAAAAGCGTCTGCTAAATGGCATATATTATTATTATTATATTATTATTCTTCATTCTCTTCTCTTCTTCTTCCTCTTCTCTTCTTCTTCACCTTCTCTTCTCTTCCATTTTCTCTTCTTCCCTTCTCTTCCTTCTTCTTCCTTCTCTTCCTTCTCTTCCCTTCTCTTCTCTTATTCTTCACATTCTCTTCCTTCTTCTTCCCTTCTCTTCCTTCTTCTTCACCTTCTTCTCTCCTTCCATTTTCTTCTTCTTCTCTTCTTCCTCTCCTCTCTTCCCTTCTCCTTCTCTTCCTTCTTTCTTTCTTTCCTTCTTCTTTCCCTTCTCTTCCTTCTTCTTCCTTCCTTCTTCTTCCTTCTCTTCCTTCTTCTTCTCCTTCTCTTCCTTCTTCTTCTCCTTCTCTTCTTTCTTCTTCTCCTTCTCTTCCTTCTTCTTCTCCTTCTCTTCCTTCTTCTTCTCCTTCTCTTCCGTCTTCTTCTCCTTCTCTTCCTTCTTCTTCTCCTTCTCCAGACAGAGATGAAACACCCAAAGCCAGTCAGATAGATAGTGTCCAGGGGTTTATACCTCTGTCAGTCTCCTTGAGCGGTGTCATCCATACTGTTATCTTAGCTCCACCAGGATTAATGGTCCTTTTCAAGTTTAATGAGATAAGAGACCTGGGGGAGGCATCCCCATGCCGTGTTCAAAGACCCTGCAGCCCCACTAGGAACTGCTTTATCTCAGCCCAATGATTGGCCTGGCTGATAGGTGATTCTGAGAAACTGCAGTGGCCCAGAGAAGTGGGATCTGGGGGTGATGGGGTGGGAGTGGGATAGACTGGCAAACTTGGCCTCTTCTCTTAAAAGAAAGAAACCTCTACCGTTGTGGCTCAGGCATCCCCGAGATGCCTCCTGTTCCCCCTCTCTATTTGAATCCAGCGACCAGGACACTTTTTAAGTGCCTGCCTCCCTCACACCACCGGTGCTCCAGAGCCCATAAAGCAAGTGGGCCCGCTCCCGGAGGCTCAGAGGCTAGTTGGACAGGACGTGTTTGTAAGACTTGCCTGAATGCACCGCCAGGAGAAACAACACCCCCAGGGCTCGTAAGGCTTGTGAGTTTTTCTTCCAACTCCAAGCCAAGAAGCCATTTCCAGTTCCAGCTCAATTCCTCTAGTCGTTTGTGGCCTGTGTGATCATGAAGCATCGGGACCAACCTCATGGTCTACATGGCATGCTAAATGATATCTGTTAGAGAAAAAGGCCGTAACTGATAGGGGACAGAGTAAACTAATATACTGCCCTGATTACATCTCCATCATCAAACTGCATGTCCTTTAATGACTATAGAATTAGCATTGTCTCCATGTTCCAAAACATTTGTAATATTCTAGAATATCCGTCAGGTCCGGTTTCAGTTCAAAAAGTCAGAATTTGACCTTAAACCATTAGAGCATGAAGCACTGATACATCAAGTCTACTAAGTTGCACACATACAGTACCACTCAAAAGTTTGGACACACCCACTCATTCAAGGATATTTCTTTATTTTTTTACTATTTTCTATATTGGAGAATAATAGTCAAAACATCAAAACTATGAAATAACATATATGGAATCATGTAGTGACCAAAAAAGTGTTAAACAAATTGAAATATATTTTAGATTTGAGATTCTTCAAAGAAGCCACAATTTGCCTTGATGACAGCTTTGCACACGCTTGGAATTCTCTCAACCAGCTTCACGAGGAAAGCTTTTCCAACAGTCTTGAAGGAGTTCCCACATTTTCTGAGCACTTTTACTTTACTCTGTGGTCCAACTCATCCCAAACCATCTCAATTGTGTTGAGGTCGGGTGATTGTGGAGGCCAGGTCATCTGATGCAGCACTCCATCACTCTCCTTGGTGAAATATCCCTTACACAGCCTGGAGGTGTGTTTTGGGTCAATGTCCTGTTGAAAAACAAATGATAGCATCACTAAGCGCGAAACAGATGGGATGGCGTATAGCTGCAGAATGCTGTGGTAGCCATGCTGGTTAAGTGTGCCATGAATTCTAAATAATTCACTGACAGTGTCACCAACAAAGCACCACCTCACCATCACACCTCCTCTTCCATGCTTCCCGGTGGGAACCACACATGCGGAGATCATCCGTTCACCTACTCTGGTGTCCATTAGTAGTGGTTTCTTTGCAGCAATTGACCATGAAGGCCTGATTCACACAGTCTCCTCTGAACAGTTGATGTTGAGATGTGTATGTTACTTGAACTCTGTGAAGCATTTATTTGTTTTGCAATCTGAGGTGCAGTTAACTCTAATGAACTTATCCTCTGCAGCAGAGGTCATTCTGGGGCTTCCTTCCCTGTGGCGGTATTCATGAGAGCCAGTTTCATCATAGCGCTTGATGGTTTTTGAGACTGCACTTTCAAAGTTCTTGAAATGTTCCATATTGACTGACCTTCATGTCTTAAATTAATCATGGACTGTCATTTCTCTTTGCTTATTTGAGCTGTTCTTGCCACGATATGGACTTGGTAATTTTTTTACTTATCTATTTTTTACTTAACAATTATTTTTCTTAAAACTGCATTGTTGGTTAAGGGCTTTTAAGTAAGAATTTCACCTGTTGTTTTTGGCGCATGTGACAAATAAAGTTACATTTGATTTGATTTGGTATTTTACCAAATATGGTATTTTACCAAATCAAATCAAATCCAAATGTATTTGTCACATGCGCCGAATACAACAAGTGTAGACTTTACGGTGAAATGCTTACTTACAAGCCCTTAACCAACAGTGCAAGAAAATATTTACCAAGTAAACTAAATTAAAAGTTATGATAAAAAGTAACACAATAAGAATAACAATAACGAGGCTATCTACAGGGGGCACCAGTACTGAGTCAGTGTGCGGGGGTACAGGTTAGTTGAGGTAATTCATACATGTAGGTAAGGGGGAAGTGACTATGCATAGATAATAAACAGCGAGTAGCAGCAGTGTACAAAAGGGAGGGGGGGTACCGCTTACCATGCGGTAGGTAGCATGGCAAGCTTCGTGGGCACTATGGTGTTGAACCCTGAGCTGTAGTCAATGAACAGCATTCTCACATAGGTGTTCCTTTTGTCTAGTGGGTCTAAGGTGTCCGGGAGGATGCTGTTGATGTGAGCCATAACCAGCCTTTCAAAGCACTTCATGGCTACCGATTTAGCTCATCTGGTAGGCTCGTGTCACTGGGCAGCTTACGTCTGGGTTTCCCTTTGTAGTCCGTAATACTTTTCAAGCCCTGCCACATCCGGCGAGCATCAGAACTGGTGTAGTAGGATTCAATCTTAATCCTGTATTGACGCTTT
>NW_025749883.1:0-22020 GCF_021184085.1 Oncorhynchus gorbuscha | reverse complement strand
ACTCGGAGAGGGTGGAGAGGAGGATCTGATGGTTCACAGTATCGAAGGCAGCCGATAGATCTAGAAGGATGAGAGCAGAGGGAGAGTTAGCTTTAGCAGTGCGGAGCGCCTCCGTGATACAGAGGAGAGCAGTCTCAGTTGAATGACTAGTCTTGAAACCTGACTGATTTGGATCAAGAAGGTCATTCAGAGAGAGATAGCGGGAGAGCTGGCCAAGGACGGCACGTTCAAGAGTTTTGGAGAGAAAGAAAAGAAGGGATACTGGTCTGTAATTGTTGACATCGGAGGGATGAGTGTAGAGTTTTCCAGAAGGTCTATCTCGCTCTCTTGAAAAACGGAAGGGCGTATGTGATCAGGATGAGTTGATGGCGAGGTGAGGTAAGGGAGAAAGGTCTCGGAGAAATAGTCTGGAAAGAGAGGAGGGATAGGGTCAGCGGAGCAGGTTGTTGAAGCCGGCCGTCACAAAACGCGAGATTTCATCTGGAGAGAGAGAGGGAGAAAGAGGTCAGAGCACAGGGTAGGGCAGTGTGAGCAGAACCAGCGGTGTCGTTTGACTTAGCAAGCGAGGATCGGATGTCGTCGACCTTCTTTTTCAAAATGGTTGTGAAGTCATCTGCAGAGAAGGGAGGAGGAGGGAGAGAGGATTCAGGAGGAGGAGAAGGTGGCAAAAAAGCTTCCTAGGGTTAGAGGCAGATGCTTGGAATTTAGCGTGGTAGAAAGTGGCTTTAGCAGCAGAGACAGAGGAGGAAAATGTAGAGAGGAGGGAGTGAAAGGATGCCAGGTCCGCAGGGAGGCGGATTTTCCTCCATTTCCGCTCGGCTGCCAGACCCTGTTCTGTGAGCTCGCAATGAGTCATCGAGCCACGGAGCGGGGAGGGAGGACCGAGCAGGCCTGGAGGATAGGGGACATAGAGAGTCAAAGGATGCAGAGGGGAGGAGAGGAGGGTTGAGGAGGCAGAATCAGGAGATGGTGGGAGAAAGGTTTGAGCGGAGGAAAGATGATAGGATGGAAGAGAGAAGTAGCGGGGGAAGAAAGCAAAAAGGTTGGGACGGCGCGATACCATCCAGTAGGGGCAGTGTGGGAGGTGTTGGATGAGAGCGAGAGGAAAAGGATACAAGGCAGTGGTCGGAGACTTGGAGGAGTTGCAATGAGGTTAGTGGAAGAACAGCATCTAGTAAAGATGAGGTCAGGCGTATTGCCTGCCTTGTGAGTAGGGGGAAGGTGAGAGGGTGAGGTCAAAAGAGGAGAGGAGTGGAAAGAAGGAGGCAGAGGGAAAGAGTCAAAGGTAGACGTGGGGAGGTTAAAGTCGCCCAGAACTGTGAGAGGTGAGCCGTCCTCAGGAAAGGAGCTTATCAAGGCATCAAGCTCATTGATGAACTCTCGAGGGAACCTGGAGGGCGATAAATGATAAGGATGTTAAGCTTGAAAGGGCTAGTAACTGTGACAGCATGGAATTCAAAGGAGGCGATAGACAGATGGGTAAGGGAGAAAGAATGACCACTTGGGAGAGATGAGGATCCCGGTGCCACCACCCCGCTGACCAGAGCTCTCGGGGTGTGCGAGAACACGTGGGCGGACGAAGAGAGAGCAGTAGGAGTAGCAGTGTTGTCTGTGGTGATCCATGTTTCCGTCAGTGCCAAGAAGTCGAGGACTGGAGGGAGGCATAGGCTGAGATGAACTCTGCCTTGTTGACCGCAGATTGGCAGTTCCAGAGGCTACCGGAGACCTGGAACTCCACGTGGGTCGTGCGCTGGGACCACCAGATTAGGGTGGCCGCGGCCACGCGGTGTGGGCGTTTGTATGGTCTGTGCAGAGAGGAGAGAACAGGGATAAACAGACACATAGTTGACAGGCTACAGAAGAGGCTACGCTAATGCAAGGAGATTGGAATGACAAGTGGACTACACGTCTCGAATGTTCAGAAAGTTAAGCTACGTAGCAAGAATCTTATTGACTAAAATGATTAAAATGATACAGTACTGCTGAAGTAGGCCAGCTGGCAGTGGGTGCGTTGTTGACACTACACTAATCAAGTCGTTCCGTTGAGTGTAATAGTTTCTGCAGTGTTGCTATTCGGGGCTAGCTGGCTAGCTAGCAGTGTTGTTTATGTTACGTTGCGTTAAAACAACGACAATAGCTGGCTAGCGAACCTAGAAAATCGCTCTAGACTACACATTATCTTTGATACAAAGACGGCTATAAGTAGCTAGCTACGATCAAACAAATCAAACCGTTGTACTGTAATGAAATGAAGTGAAAATGTGATACTACCTGTGAATGCGACCGGGTTGTTGAGTTCTATACAGAAGACGTTGGCTAGCGTTGGCTAGCTAGCAGAGTCACCTACGTTAAGGACGACAAATAGCTGACTAGCTAACCTCGGTAAATTAAGATAATCACTCTAAAACTACACACTCTAAACCTAAACAACACAATTATCTTGAATACGATGATACGAAGACAGCAAAGACAGCTATGTAGCTGGCTAACACTACACTAATCAAGTCGTTCAGTTGAGTGTAATAGTTTCTCAGTGCAGCTAATCAGTGGGCGTTAGCTAGCTGGCTAGTGAAGACTACGTTAGGACGGCGAAATACGATAATTACGCAATATCTTTGATACAAAGCGGCTATGTAGCTAGCTGAGAAGACATTGCTAAGATTAGACAAATCAAACTGTTGTGTGCTATAATGAAATATAATGAAAAGTTATACTACCCGGGGCCAGAAGTGCAGATGCGACCACTCGCTCCAACCAGCATGTCTGTTACCGGTCTGTAGCATGTCTGTTACCGGTCTGTAGCATATTTGTTACCGGTCTGTAGCATGTCTGTTACGGTCTGTAGCATGTCTGTTACCGGTCTGTAGCATGTCTGTTACCGGTCTGTAGCATGTCTGTTACCGGTCTGTAGCATGTCTGTAGCCGGTCTGTTACCTGTCTGTAGCATGTCTGTTACCGGTCTGTGTCTAACCTGTCTGTCTGTGTCTAACCTGTCTGTCTGTGTCTAACCTGTCTGTCTGTGTCTAACCTGTCTGTCTGTGTCTAACCTGTCTGTCTGTAACCTGTCTGTCTGTCTGTAACCTGTCTGTCTGTGTGTAACCTGTCTGTAGGTATGGTGATCAGGCAGCCAGAGGAATCCCCAAGACCAGTCCTGGTAGAGGAGCAGGAGGGTTCTTCTCTGGAGTTCCCACTGCACTCACCTGTGTCGCGGTAAGAGAGAGGGAGGGGGTTTAGGAGAGGTAAGAGAGAGAGGAGGGAGGAGGTTTGGGAGAGGTAAGAGAGAGGGAGGGAGGGGGTTTGGGAGAGGTAAGAGAGAGGAGGGAGGGGTTTGGGAGAGGTAAGAGAGAGGGAGGGAGGGGTTTGAGAGAAGGTAAGAGAGAGAGGAGGGAGGGGGTTTGAGAGAGGTAAGAGAGAGGAGGGAGGGGGTTTGGGAGAGGTAAGAGAGAGAGAGGGAGGGGTTTGGGAGAGGTAAGAGAGAGAGAGGGAGGGGGTTTGGGAGAGGTAAGAGAGAGAGAGGGAGGGGTTTGGGAGAGGTAAGAGAGAGAGGGAGGGGGTTTGGGAGAGGTAAGAGAGAGAGAGGGAGGGGTTTGGGAGAGGTAAGAGAGAGAGGGAGGGGGTTTGGGAGAGGTAAGAGAGAGAGAGGGAGGGGGTTTGGGAGAGGTAAGAGAGAGAGAGGAGGGGGTTTGGGAGAGGTAAGAGAGGAGAGAGGGAGGGGGTTTGGGAGAGGTAAGAGAGAGAGAGGGAGGGGTTTGGGAGAGGTAAGAGAGAGAGAGGAGGGGTTTGGGAGAGGTAAGAGAGAGAGGGAGGGGGTTTGGGAGAGGTAGAGAGAGAGAGGGAGGGGTTTGGGAGAGGTAAGAGAGAGAGAGGGAGGGGGTTTGGGAGAGGTAAGAGAGAGAGAGGGAGGGGTTTGGGAGAGGTAAGAAGAGAGAGGGAGGGGGTTTGGGAGAGGTAAGAGAGAGAGGGAGGGGGTTTGGGAGAGGTGAGGGAGGGAGGGGGTTTGGGAGAGGTGAGGGAGGGAGGGGTTTGGGAGAGGTAAGAGAGAGGGAGGGGTTTGGGAGAGGTGAGGGAGGGGGTTTGGGAGAGGTGAGGGAGGGAGGGGGTTTGGGAGAGGTGAGGGAGGGAGGGGTTTGGGAGAGGTGAGGGAGGGGTTTGGGAGAGGTAAGAGAGAGGGAGGGGTTTGGGAGAGGTAAGAGAGGGAGGGTTTGGGAGAGGTAAGAGAGAGGGAGGGGGTTTGGGAGAGGTAAGAGAGAGGGAGGGGGTTTGAGAGAGGGAGGGGGTTTGGGAGAGGTAAGAGAGGGAGGGGGTTTGAGAGAGGGAGGGGTAAGAGAGAGGGAGGGGGTAAGAGAGAGGGAGGGGGTAAGAGAGAGGGAAGGGGTTTGGGAGAGGTAAGAGAGAGGGAGGGGGTTTGGGAGAGGTAAGAGAGAGGGAAGGGGTTTGGGAGAGGTAAGAGAGAGGGAAGGGGTTTGGGAGAGGTAAGAGAGAGGAGGGGTTTGGGAGAGGTAAGAGAGGGAGGGGGTTTGGGAGAGGTAAGAGAGAGGGAGGGGTTTGGGAGAGGTAAGAGGGAGGGAGGGGTTTGGGAGAGGTAGAGAGGGAGGGGTTTGAGAGAGGAGGGGGTTTGGGAGAGGTAAGAGAGAGGGAGGGGGTTTGGGAGAGGTAGAGAGAGAGGGAAGGGGTTTGGGAGAGGTAAGAGAGAGGGAGGGGGTTTGAGAGAGGGAGGGGGTTTGGGGAGAGGTAAGAGAGAGGGAGGGGGTAAGAGAGAGGGAGGGGTTTGGGAGAGGTAAGAGAGAGGAGGGGGTTTGGGAGAGGTAAGAGAGAGGGAAGGGGTTTGGGAGAGGTAAGAGAGGGAAGGGGTTTGGGAGAGGTAAGAGAGAGGGAGGGGGTTTGGGAGAGGTAAGAGGGAGGGAGGGGGTTTGGGAGAGGTAAGAGAGAGGGAGGGGTTTGGGAGAGGTAAGAGAGAGGAGGGGTAAGAGAGGAGGGGGTTTGGAGAGGTAAGAGAGGGAAGGGGTTTGGGGAGAGGTAAGAGAGAGGGAAGGGGTTTGGGAGAGGTAAGAGAGAGGGAGGGGGTTTGGGAGAGGTAAGAGAGAGGGAGGGGTTTGGGAGAGGTAAGAGAGAGAGGAGGGGTTTGGGAGAGGTAAGAGGGAGGGAGGGGGTTTGGGAGAGGTAAGAGGGAGGGAGGGGGTTTGGGAGAGGTAAGAGAGAGGGAGGGGGTTTGAGAGAGGGAGGGGTTTGGGAGAGGTAAGAGAGGGAGGGGGTTTGAGAGAGGGAGGGGGTTTGGGAGAGGTAAGAGAGAGAGGGGTTTGGGAGAGGTAAGAGAGAGGGAAGGGGTTTGGGAGAGAGGTAAGAGAGAGGAAGGGGTTTTGGAGAGGTAGAGAGAGGGAGGGGGTTTGGGAGAGGTAAGAGAGAGGGAAGGGGTTTGGGAGAGGTAAGAGAGAGGAAGGGGTTTGGGAGAGGTAAGAGAGAGGAGGGGGTTTGGGAGAGGTAAGAGAGAGGGAGGGGTTTGGGAGAGGTAAGAGAGAGGGAGGGGTTTGGGAGAGGTAAGAGAGAGGGAGGGGTTTGGGAGAGGTAAGAGAGAGGAGGGGGTTTGGGAGAGAGTAAGAGAGAGAGGAGGGGGTTTGGGAGAGGTAAGAGAGAGGGAGGGGGTTTGGGAGAAGTGAGAGAGAGGGAGGGGTTTGGGAGAGGTGAGAGAGAGGGAGGGGTTTGGGAGAGGTGAGAGAGAGGGAGGGGGTTTGGGAGAGGTGAGAGAGAGGGAGGGGTTTGGGAGAGGTGAGAGAGAGGGAGGGGTTTGGGAGAGGTGAGAGGGAGGGAGGGGGTTTGGGAGAGAGAGGGAGGAGGGTTTGGGAGAGGTAAGAGAGAGAGAGGGAGGGGGTTTGGGAGAGGTAGAGAGAGAGAGGGAGGGGGTTTGGGAGAGGTAAGAGAGAGAGAGGGAGGGGGTTTGGGAGAGGTAAGAGAGAGAGAGGAGGGGTTTGGGAGAGAGAGGGAGGGGGTTTGGGAGAGGTAAGAGAGAGAGGGAGGGGGTTTGGGAGAGGTAAGAGAGAGAGAGGGAGGGGTTTGGGAGAGGTAAGAGAGAGAGAGGGAGGGGGTTTGGGAGAGGTAAGAGAGAGAGAGGAGGGGTTTGGGAGAGGTAAGAGAGAGAGGGAGGGGTTTGGGAGAGGTAAGAGAGAGAGGGAGGGGGTTTGGGAGAGGTAAGAGAGAGGAGGGGGTTTGAGAGAGGGAGGGGTTTGGGAGAGGTAAGAGAGAGGGAGGGAGGTAAGAGAGGGAGGGGGTTTGGGAGAGGTAAGAGAGGGAGGGAGGGGGTTTGGGAGAGGTAAGAGAGAGAGGAGGGGTTTGGGAGAGGGAGGAGAGAGGGAGGGAGGGGGTTTGGGAGAGGGAGGAGAGAGGGAGGGAGGGGGTTTGGGAGAGGTAAGAGAGAGGGAGGGAGGGGGTTTGGGAGAGGGAGGGAGGGGGTTTGGGAGAGATCAGAGAGAGGGAGGGAGGGGGTTTGATGGGGAGAGATCAGAGAGAGTGGGTTTGATGGGGAGAGGTCAGAGAGAGAGTGGGTTTGATGGGGAGAGGTCAGAGAGAGTGGGTTTGGTGGGGAGAGGTCAGAGAGGTCAGAGGGAGTGGGTTTGATGGGGGAGAGGTCAGAGAGAGGGGGTTTGATGGGGAGAGGTCAGAGAGAGGGGGTTTGATGGGGAGAGGTCAGAGAGAGAGGGAGGGGGTTTGATGGGGAGAGGTCAGAGAGAGGGGGGGTTTGATGGGGAGAGGTCAGAGAGAGGGAGGGGGTTGATGGAGAGAGGTCAGAGAGGGGAGGGGGTTGATGGGGAGAGGGAGGGGTTTGATGGGGAGAGGTCAGAGAGGGAGGGGGTTTGATGGGGAGAGGTCAGAGAGAGTGGGTTTGATGGGGAGAGGTCAGAGAGAGTGGGTTTGGTGGGGAGAGGTCAGAGAGGTCAGAGAGGAGTGGGTTTGATGGGGAGAGGTCAGAGAGAGTGGGTTTGATGGGGAGAGGTCAGAGAGAGGGGGTTTGATGGGGAGAGGTCAGAGAGGTCAGAGAGAGAGGGGTTTGATGGGGAGAGGTCAGAGAGAGGAGGGGTTTGATGGGGAGAGGTCAGAGAGAGAGGAGGGGTTTGATGGGGAGAGGTCAGAGAGAGGGAGGGGTTTGATGGGGAGAGGTCAGAGAGAGGGAGGGGGTTTGATGGGGAGAGGTCAGAGAGAGGGAGGGGTTTGATGGGGAGAGGTCAGAGAGAGAGGGGGTTTGATGGGGAGAGGTCAGAGGGAGGGGTTTGATGGGGAGAGGTCTGAGAGAGAGGTCAGAGAGTGGGTTTGATGGGGAGGTCAGAGAGAGGTCAGAGAGAGAGAGGGGTTTGATAGAGGGGAGAGGTCAGAGAGAGGTCAGAGAGAGAGGGGTTTGATGGGGAGGTCAGGGGGTTTGATGGGGAGAGGTCAGAGAGCGAGAGGAGGGGGTTTGATGAGGAGAGGTCAGAGAGAGGGAGGGGGTTTGATGGGGAGAGGTCAGAGAGAGAGGGGAGGGGTTTGATGGGGAGAGGTCAGAGGAGGGGGTTTGATGGGGAGAGGTCAACGGGGAAGGAGTCAGCCAGGAGTGATTGTAGTGTGGGCAGGAATGATTGTAGTGTGGGGGACAGGAATGATTGTAGTGGGGGCAGGAATGATTGTAGTGGGGGACAGGAATGATTGTAGTGTGGGGCAGGAATGATTGTAGTGTGTGGGGGGGACAGGAATGATTGTAGTGTGGGGGGGGACAGGAATGATTGTAGTGTGGGGGGGACAGGAATGATTGTAGTGTGGGGGGGGACAGGAATCATTGTAGTGTGGGGGGACAGGAATGATTGTAGTGTGGGGGGGCAGGAATGATTGTAGTGTGGGGGGGCAGGAATGATTGTAGTGTGGGGGGCAGGAATGATTGTAGTGGGGGGGGCAGGAATGATTGGAGTGTGGGGGGGGCAGGAATGATTGTAGTGTGTGGGGGGCAGGAATGATTGTAGTGTGTGGGGGTCGGGACAGGAATGATTGTAGTGTGTGAAGTCGGGACAGGAATGATTGTAGTGTGTGGGGGGGACAGGAATGATTGTAGTGTGGGGGGACAGGAATGATTGTAGTGTGTGGGGGGGGACAGGAATGATTGTAGTGTGGGGGGGCAGGAATGATTGTAGTGTGTGGGGGAGGACAGGAATGATTGTAGTGTGTAGGGGGGACAGGAATGATTGTAGTGTGTGTGGGGGACAGGAATGATTGTAGTGTGTGGGGGGGGGACAGGAACGACTGTAGTGTGTGTGGGGGGGACAGGAACGATTGAAGTGTGTGGGGGGGACGACTGCCGTGGGGGGGGGACAGGAAACGATTGTAGTGGGGGGGGGACAGGAATGATTGTAGTGTGAGACAGGAATGATTGTAGTGTGAGGGGGGGACAGGAATGATTGTAGTGGGGGGGGGGGAATGATTGTAGTGGGGGGCAGGAATGATTGTAGTGTGGGGAGTGACAGGAATGATTGTAGTGTGTGTGGGGGGTACAGGAATGATTGTAGTGTGTGAAATATGAAATGATTGTAGTGTGGAGAGGGGGGACAGGAATGATTGTAGTGTGTGTGGGGGACAGGAATGATTGTAGTGTGGGGGGGGGGACAGGAATGATTGTAGTGGGGGGGACAGGAATGATTGTAGTGTGTGGGGGGACAGGAATGATTGTAGTGTGTGGGGAGACAGGAATGATTGTAGTGTGGGGGGACAGGAATGATTGTAGTGTGGGGGGGACAGGAATGATTGTAGTGTGGGGGGACAGGAAACGATTTTAGTGTGGGGGACAGGAATGATTGTAGTGTGTGGGGGACAGGAATGATTGTAGTGTGTGGGGGGGACAGGAATGATTGTAGTGTGTGGGGGGGACAGGATTGTAGTGTGTGGGGACAGGAATGATTGTAGTGGGTGGGGGGACAGGAAAATGATTGTGAGTATTATTATTGGCAGGAATGATTGTAGTGTGGGGGCAGGATGATTGTAGTGTGGGGGGACAGGAATGATTGCTTAGTGTGTGGGGGACAGGAATGATTGTAGTGTGTGGGAGAGCAGGAATGATTGAGTGTGGGGGGCAGGAATGATTGCTTAGTGTGGGGGGGCAAGGAATGATTGTAATTATTGTAAAGGGGGAGACAGGAATGATTGTAGTGTGTGTAGGGGGACAGGAATGATTGTAGTGTGTGGGGGGGGGCAGGAATGATTGTAGTGTGGGGGGGCAGGAATGATTGTAGTGTGGGGGGGACAGGAATGATTGTAGTGTGGGGGGGACAGGAATGATTGTAGTGTGGGGGGGACAGGAATGATTGTAGTGTGGGGGGGGGCAGGAATGATTGTAGTGTGGGGGGGACAGGAGTGATTGTAGTGTGTGTGTCAGCTGACTTTTCTCTCTGTGTTGCAGAAATGGTCAAAGTTGAAGGGTCACAGTGTGTGTGGTTTGTCTATTTGTTCTGATCATGTGGCAGTAAGAGAGCAACGTCTGTGTATATCTTTCTGCGTGGCAGTCCTGTCTGTCTGTCTGTCTGTGTCTGTCTGTCTGTCTGTCTGTCTGTCTGTCTGTCTGTCTGTCTGTCTGTCTGTCTGTCTGTCTGTCTGTCTGTCTGTCTGTCTGTCTGTCTGTCTGTCTGTCTGTCTGTCTGTCTGACTGTCTGTCTGACTGACTGACTGTCTCTCCTCCTCCTGAAGAGGGAATAACTGTCTGTCTGTGTCTGTCTGACTGTCTCTCTCCTCCCTCCTGAAGAGGGAATAACTGTCTGTCTGTGTCTGTCTGACTGTCTCTCTCCTCCCTCCTGAAGAGGGAATAACTGTCTGTCTCTGTCTGTCTCTGTCTGTCTGTCTGTCTGTCTGTCTGTCTGTCTGTCTGTCTGTCTGTCTGTCTGTCTGTCTGTCTGTCTGTCTGTCTTTATTTGAATGACAGTCTGAATGCTTCATGTTAGTATGTGCGAAACTAGTGGGAATTGACTTTCTGTTTCGCTCTGTCTGTTTCTCACCTCTATGCCTGTCTCACCTATATGCCCGTCTCACACCTGTCTGTAACCTGACCTCTCTCCTCTCCCTCTCTCCTCTCTCCTACCCGTCTCCCCTCTCTCCTACCCGTCTCCCCTCTCTCCTACCCGTCTCCCCTCTCTCCTACCCGTCTCCCCTCTCTCCTACCCGTCTCCCCTCTCTCCTACCCGTCTCCCCTCTCTCCTACCCGTCTCCCCTCTCTCCTACCCGTCTCCCCTTTCTCCCTACCCGTCTCTCCTCTCTCCTACCCGTCTCTCCTCTCTCTCCTACTGTCTACTTCACTCATACCCGTCTCACTTCTCTCCTCTATGTGTCTCTCCCTACCTGTCTCACGTCTATCCTATCTGTGTGTCTCTCCTACCTGTCTCGCGTCTCTCCTACCTGTCTCGCGTCTCTCCTACCTGTCTCGCGTCTCTCCCTACCTGTCTCGCGTCTCTCCCTACCTGTCTCGTCTCTCCTACCTGTCTCGCGTCTCTCCTACCTGTCTCGCTCTCTCCCTACCTGTCTCGCGTCTCTCCTACCTGTCTCGCGTCTCTCCTACCTGTCTCGCGTCTCTCCTACCTGTCTCGCGTCTCTCCTACCTGTCTCGCGTCTCTCCTACCTGTCTCGCGTCTCTCCCACCTGTCTCGCGCGTCTCTCCTACCTGTCTCGCGTCTCTCCTACCTGTCTCGCGTCTCTCCTACCTGTCTCGCGTCTCTCCTACCCCATCTCGCGTCTCTCCTACCTGTCTCGCGTCTCTCCTACCTGTCTCGCTGTCTCTCCCTGTCTGTCTCTCCTACCTGTCTCGCGTCTCTCTCGCGTCTCTCCTACCTGTCTCGCGTCTCTCCTACCTGTCTCACGTCTCTCCTACCTGTCTCGCGTCTCTCCTACCTGTCTCGCGTCTCTCCTACCTGTCTCGGCTCCCTCTACCTGTCTCGCGTCTCTCCTACCCTGTCTCGCGTCTCTCCTACCTGTCTCGCGTCTCTCTCCTGCCTGTCTGCATCTCCCTACCTGTCTCGCGTCTCTCCTACCCTGTCTCGCGTCTCTCCCTACCTGTCTCGCGTCTCTCCTACCTGTCTCGCGTCTCTCTACCTGTCTCATGTCTCTCCCTACCTGTCTCGCGTCTCTCCTACCTGTCTCGCGTCTCTCCTACCTGTCTCGCGTCTCTCCCTACCTGTCTCGCGTCTCTCCTACCTGTCTCGCGTCTCTCCTACCTGTCTCGCGTCTCTCCTACCTGTCTCGCGTCTCTCCTACCTGTCTCGCGTCTCTCCTACCTGTCTCGCGTCTCTCCCTACCTGTCTCGCGTCTCTCCCTACCTGTCTCGTCTCTCCTACCTGTCTCGCGTCTCTCCTACCTGTCTCGCGTCTCCTACCTGTCTCGCGTCTCTCCTACCTGTCTACGCGTCTCTCCCACCACCTGTCTCGTCTCTCCTACCTGTCTCGCGTCTCCTCCTGTCTCGCGTCTCTCCTACCTGTCTCGCGTCTCTCCTACCTGTCTCGCGTCTCTCCCTACCTCTCGCGTCTCTCCTACCTGTCTCGCGTCTCTCCTACCTGTCTCGCGTCTCTCCTACCTGTCTCGCGTCTCTCCTACCTGTCTCGCGTCTCTCCTACCTGTCTCTGCGTCTCTCCTACCTGTCTCGCGTCTCTCTCCTACCTGTCTCGCGTCTCTCCTACCTGTCTCGCGTCTCCTCCTACCTGTCTCGCGTCTCTCCTACCTGTCTCGCGTCTCTCCTACCTGTCTCGCGTCTCTCCTACCTGTCTCGCGTCTCTCCTACCTGTCTCGTCTCTCCTACCTGTCTCGTCTCTCCTACCTGTCTCGCGTCTCTCCTACCTGTCTCGCGTCTCTCCTACCTGTCTCGCGTCTCTCCTACCTGTCTCGCGTCTCTCCCTACCTGTCTCGCGTCTCTCCTACCTGTCTCGCGTCTCTCCTACCTGTCTCGCGTCTCTCCTACCTGTCTCGCGTCTCTCCCTACCTGTCTCGCGTCTCCTACCTGTCTCGCGTCTCTCCTACCTGTCTCGCGTCTCTCCTACCTGTCTCGCGTCTCTCCTACCTGTCTCGCGTCTCTCCTACCTGTCTCGCGTCTCTCCTACCTGTCTCGCGTCTCTCCTACCTGTCTCGCGTCTCTCCTACCTGTCTCGCGTCTCTCCTACCTGTCTCGCGTCTCTCTCTACCTGTCTCGCGTCTCTCCTACCTGTCTCGCGTCTCTCCTACCTGTCTCGCGTCTCTCCTACCTGTCTCGCGTCTCTCCCTACCTGTCTCGCGTCTCTCCCTACCTGTCTCTCGCGTCTCTCCCTACCTGTCTCGCGTCTCTCCCTACCTGTCTCGCGTCTCTCCTACCTGTCTCGCGTCTCTCCTACCTGTCTCGCGTCTCTCCTACCTGTCTCGCGTCTCTCCTACCTGTCTCGCGTCTCTCCTACCTGTCTCGCGTCTCTCTCCTACCTGTCTCGCGTCTCTCCCTACCTGTCTCGCGTCTCTCCTACCTGTCTCGCGTCTCTCTACCTGTCCCGCGTCTCTCCTACCTGTCTCGCGTCTCTCCTACCTGTCTCGCGTCTCCCTCTACCTGTCTCGCGTCTCTCCTACCTGTCTCGCGTCTCCTACCTGTCTCGCGTCTCTCCTACCTGTCTCGCGTCTCCTCGCGTCTGTCCTACCTGTCTCGCGTCTCCTGTCTCTCTCCTACCTGTCTCTCGTCTCTCCTACCGTCTCTCCTCTCTCCCGTCTCTCCTCTCTCACCCGTCTCTCTCTCTCCTACCCGTCTCCGTCTCTCCCTACCCGTCTCTCCTCTCTGTCTCTCCTACCTGTCTCTCCTCTCTCCTACGGTCTCTCCTCCTACCTGTGTCTCTCCTATCTGTGTGTCTCTCCTACCTGTCTCACGTCTCTCCTACCTGTCTCCGTCTCCTATCTGTGTGTCTCTCCTACCTGTCTCGCGTCTCTCCTACCTGTCTCGCGTCTCTCCTACCTGTCTCGCGTCTCTCCTACCTGTCTCGCGTCTCTCCTACCTGTCTCGCGTCTCCTACCTGTCTCGCGTCTCTCCTACCTGTCTCACGTCTCCTATCTGTGTGTCTCTCCTACCTGTCTCACGTCTCTCCTACCTGTCTCCGTCTCCTATCTGTGTGTCTCTCCTACCTGTCTCACGTCTCTCCTACCTGTCTCCGTCTCTCCTACCTGTCTCCCGTCTCTCCTACCTGTCTCCGTCTCTCCTACCTGTCTCCGTCTCTCCTACCTGTCTCACGTCTCTCCTACCTGTCTCTCCCTACCTGTCTCTCCTACCCGTCTCTCCTACCGTCTACCTCTCTCCTACCCGTCTCTCCTCTCTCTACCCGTCTCGCCTCTCTCCTACCCGTCTCTCTCTCTCCTACCTGTCTCACGTCTCTCCTACCTGTCTCACGTCTCTCCTACCTGTCTCACGTCTCTCCTACCTGTCTCCGTCTCTCCTACCTGTCTCTCCTACCTGTCTCTCCTACCCGTCTCTCCCTACCCGTCTCGCCTCTCTCCTACCGTCTCTCCTCTCTCCTACCCGTCTCACGTCTCTCTACCCGTCTCTCCTCTCTCTCTCTGTCTCTCCTACCTGTCTCACGTCTCTCCTACCTGTCTCACGTCTCTCCTATCTGTGTGTGTCTCTCCTACCCATCTCTCCTCTCTCCTACCTGTCTCACGTCTCTCCTCACTCCTACCTGTCTCACGTCTCTCCTCTCTCCTATCTGTGTCTCTCCTACCAGGTGATGTTTCTGGTGTACCACTGGTCCAGTGGAGATGGAGTCCATGACCTCTTGGTCAGTAAGCCTGTGTCAAAATGGACGCCGGAGGAGGTTCTGTTCTGGTTGGAACACCTTGGGGCTTGGACCTCTGTCTATAAAGAACCCTTCCTACAGGAGAACGTTAATGGACGGTGAGGAATGTTTGTGTACGGTTCTTTTCTGGTTGGAACGCCTGGGGCTTGGACCTCTGTCTATAAAGAACCCTCTCTCTGTCTCTCTCTCTCTCTGTCTCTCTCTCTCTCTGTCTCTCTCTCTGTCTCTCTCTCTGTCTCTCTCTCTGTCTCTCTCTCTGTCTCTCTCTCTGTCTCTCTCTCTGTCTCTCTCTCTGTCTCTCTCTCTGTCTCTCTCTCTGTCTCTCTCTCTGTCTCTCTCTGTCTCTCTCTCTGTGTCGGTCTGCCTCTCTGTGTCGGTCTGTCTCTCTGTGTCGGTCTGTCTCTCTGTGTCGGTCTGTCTCTCTGTGTCGGTCTGTCTCTCTGTGTCGGTCTGTCTCTCTGTGTCGGTCTGTCTCTCTGTGTCGGTCTGTCTCTCTGTGTCGGTCTGTCTCTCTGTGTCGGTCTGTCTCTCTGTGTCGGTCTGTCTCTCTGTCGGTCTCTGTCTCTGTGTCTGTCTCTCTCTCTGTGTCTGTCTCTCTCTCTGTGTCTGTCTCTCTCTCTGTGTCGGTCTCTCTCTCTGTGTCGGTCTCTCTCTCTGTGTCGGTCTCTCTCTCTGTGTCGGTCTCTCTCTCTGTGTCGGTCTCTCTCTCTGTGTCGGTCTCTCTCTCTGTGTCGGTCTCTCTCTCTGTGTCGGTCTCTCTCTCTGTGTCGGTCTCTCTCTCTGTGTCGGTCTCTCTCTCTGTGTCGGTCTCTCTCTCTGTGTCGGTCTCTCTCTCTGTGTCGGTCTCTCTCTCTGTGTCTGTCTCTCTCTCTCTCTCTCTCTCTGTGTCTGTCTCTCTCTCTCTCTCTCTCTCTGTGTCGGTCGGTCTCTCTCTCTCTCTGTGTCGGTCGGTCTCTCTCTCTCTCTGTGTCGGTCGGTCTCTCTCTCTCTCTGTGTCGGTCGGTCTCTCTCTCTCTCTCTCTGTGTCGGTCGGTCTCTCTCTCTCTCTCTGTCGTCGGTCTCTCTCTCTCTCTCTGTGTCCAGTGGGTCTCTCTCTCTCTCTGTGTCGGTCGGTCTCTCTCTCTCTCTGTGTCTGTCGGTCTCTCTCTCTCTCTGTGTCTGTCGGTCTCTCTCTCTCTCTGTGTCTGTCGGTCGGTCTCTCTCTCTCTCTGTGTCTGTCGGTCGGTCTCTCGCTCTGTGTCTGTCGGTCCTGTCGGTCTCTCTCTCGCTCTGTCTCTCTCTCGCTCTGTCTCTCTCGCTCTGTCTCTCTCTCGCTCTGTCTCTCTCGCTCTGTCTCTCTGCTCTGTCTCTCTCTCGCTCTGTCTCTCTCTCGCTCTGTCTCTCTCTCGCTCTGTCTCTCTCTCTCGCTCTGTCTCTCTCTCTCGCTCTGTCTCTCTCGCTCTGTCTCTCTCTCTCGCTCTGTCTCTCTCTCTCGCTCTGTCTCTCTCTCTCGCTCTGTCTCTCTCTCTCGCTCTGTCTCTCTCTCTCCCGCTCTGTCTCTCTCTCTCGCTCTGTCTCTCTCTCTCGCTCTGTCTCTCTCTCTCGCTCTGTCTCTCTCTCTCGCTCTGTCTCTCTCTCTCGCTCTGTCTCTCTCTCTCGCTCTGTCTCTCTCTCTGGCTCTGTCTCTCTCTCAAACCTGTCTCTCTCTCTCTCTGTCTCTGTCTCTCTGCTCTGTCTCTCTCTCTCGCTCTGTCTCTCTCTCTCTCGCTCTGTCTCTCTCTCTCTCGCTCTGTCTCTCTCTCTCTCGCTCTGTCTCTCTCTCTCTCGCTCTGTCTCTCTCTCTCTCGCTCTGTCTCTCTCTCTCTCTCTGTCTCTCTCTCTCGCTCTGTCTCTCTCTCTCGCTCTGTCTCTCTCTCTCTCGCTCTGTCTCTCTCTCTCTCGCTCTGTCTCTCTCTCTCTCGCTCTGTCTCTCTCTCGCTCTGTCTCTCTCTCTCTCTCTGTCTCTCTCTCTCTCGCTCTGTCTCTCTCTCTCTCGCTCTGTCTCTCTCTCTCTCGCTCTGTCTCTCTCTCTCTCTCGCTCTGTCTCTCTCTCTCGCTCTGTCTCTCTCTCTCTCGCTCTGTCTCTCTCTCTCTCGCTCTCTCTCTCTCTCGCTCTCTCTCGCTCTGTGTCGGTCTCTCTCTCTCTCTGTGTCGGTCTCTCTCTCTCTGTGTCGGTCTCTCTCTCTCTCTGTGTGGGTCTCTCTCTCTCTCTGTGTCGGTCTCTCTCTCTCTCTGTGTCGGTCTCTCTCTCTCTCTGTGTCGGTCTCTCTCTCTCTCTGTGTCGGTCTCTCTCTCTCTCTGTGTCGGTCTCTCTCTCTCTCTGTGTCGGTCTCTCTCTCTCTCTGTGTCGGTCTCTCTCTCTCTCTGTGTCGTGTGGTCTCTCTCTCTCTCTGTGTCTGTCGGTCTCGCTCTCTCTGTGTCTGTCGGTCTCGCTCTCTCTCTGTGTCTGTCGGTCTCGCTCTCTCTGTGTCTGTCGGTCTCGCTCTCTCTCTGTGTCTGTCGGTCTCGCTCTCTCTCTGTCTGTCGGTCTCGCTCTCTCTCTGTGTCTGTCGGTCTCGCTCTCTGTGTCTGTCGGTCTCGCTCTCTGTGTCTGTCGGTCTCGCTCTCTGTGTCTGTCGGTCTCGCTCTCTGTGTCTGTGGTCTCGCTCTCTGTGTCTGTCGGTCTCGCTCTCTGTGTCTGTCGGTCTCGCTCTCTGTGTCTGTCGGTCTCGCTCTCTGTGTCTGTCGGTCTCGCTCTCTCTCTGTGTCTGTCGGTCTCGCTCTCTCTCTGTGTCGGTCTGTGTCGGTCTCTCTTTCTCTCTGTGTCGGTCTCTCTTTCTCTCTGTGTCGGTCTCTCTTTCTCTCTGTGTCGGTCTCTCTTTCTCTCTGTGTCGGTCTCTCTTTCTCTCTGTGTCGGTCTCTCTTTCTCTCTCTGTCGGTCTCTCTTTCTCTCTGTGTCGGTCTCTCTGTCTCTCTGTGTCGGTCTCTCTTTCTCTCTGTGTCAGGTCTCTCTTTCTCTCTGTGTCGGTCTCTCTCTCTCTCTCTGTCGGTCTCGCTCTCTCTGTGTCGGTCGGTCTCGCTCTCTCTGTGTCGGTCGGTCTCTCTCTGTGTCGGTCTCTCTCTCTCTGTGTCGGTCTCTCTCTCTCTCTCTCTCTCTGTCGGTCGGTCTCTCTCTCTCTCTCTCTGTGGGTCGGTCTCTCTCTCTCTCTCTCTGTGTCGGTCGGTCTCTCTCTCTCTCTCTCTGTCGGTCGGTCTCTCTCTCTCTCTCTCTGTGTCGGTCGGTCTCTCTCTCTCTCTGTGTCGGTCGGTCTCTCTCTCTCTCTGTGTCGGTCGGTCTCTCTCTCGCTCTCTGTGTCTGTCGGTCTCTCTCGCTCTCTGTGTCTGTCGGTCTCTCTCGCTCTGTGTCGGTCGGTCTCTCTCGCTCTCTGTGTCGGTCGGTCTCTCTCGCTCTCTGTCGGTCGGTCTCTCTCGCTCTCTGTGTCGGTCTCTCTCGCTCTCTGTGTCGGTCGGTCTCTCTCGCTCTCTGTGTCGGTCGGTCTCTCTCGCTCTCTGTGGTGGTCTCTCGCTCTCTGTGTCGGTCGGTCTCTCTCGCTCTCTGTGTCGGTCGGTCTCTCTCGCTCTCTGTGTCGGTCGGTCTCTCTCGCTCTCTGTCTGTGTCGGTCTCTCGCTCTCTGTGTCGGTCGGTCTCTCTCTCGCTCTCTGTGTCGGTCGGTCTCTCTCGCTCTCTGTGTCGGTCGGTCTCTCTCGCTCTCTGTGTCGGTCGGTCTCTCTCGCTCTCTGTGTCGGTCGGTCTCTCTCGCTCTCTCTGTGTCGGTCGGTCTCTCTCGCTCTCTGTGTCTGTCGGTCTCTCTCTCTCTCTGTCTCTCTCGGTCTCTCTCTCTCTGTCTCTCTCGGTCTCTCTCTCTCTGTGTCGGTCTCTCTCTCTCTGTCTCTCTCGGTCTCTCTCTCTCTGTGTCGGTCTCTCTCTCTCTGTCTCTCTCGGTCTCTCTCTCTCTGTCTCTCTCGGTCTCTCTCTCTCTGTGTCCGGTCGGTCTCTCTCTCTGTCTGTATCGGTCGGTCTCTCTCTCTCTCTGTGTCGGTCGGTCTCTCTCTCTCTGTGTCGGTCGGTCTCTCTCTCTCTGTGTCGGTCGGTCTCTCTCTCTCTGTGTCGGTCGGTCTCTCTCTCTCTGTGTCGGTCGGTCTCTCTCTCTCTCTCTGTGTCGGTGGGTCTCTCTCTCTCTGTGTCGGTCGGTCTCTCTCTCTCTGTGTCGGTCGGTCTCTCTCTCTCTGTGTCGGTCTCTCTCTCTCTCTCTCTGTGTCGGTCGGTCTCTCTCTCTCTCTCTGTGTCGGTCGGTCTCTCTCTCTCTCTGTGTCGGTCGGTCTCTCTCTCTCTCTCTGTGTCGGTCGGTCTCTCTCTCTCTCTCTGTGTCGGTGGTCTCTCTCTCTCTCTCTGTGTCGGTCGGTCTCTCTCTCTGTGTCGGTCGGTCTCTCTCTCTCTGTGTCGGTCGGTCTCTCTCTCTCTCTGTGTCGGTCGGTCTCTCTCTCTCTCTGTCGGTCGGTCTCTCTCTCTCTCTGTGTCGGTCGGTCTCTCTCTCTCTGTGTCTGTCGGTCTCTCTCTCTCTCTGTGTCTGTCGGTCTCTCTCTCTCTCTCTGTGGTCGGTCTCTCTCTCTCTCTCTGTGTCGGTCGGTCTCTCTCGCTCTCTGTGTCGGTCGGTCTCTCTCGCTCTCTGTGTCGGTCGGTCTCTCTCGCTCTCTGTGTCGGTCGGTCTCTCTCGCTCTCTGTGTCGGTCGGTCTCTCTCGCTCTCTGTCGGTCGGTCTCTCTGCGCTCTCTGTGTCGGTCGGTCTCTCTCTCGCTCTCTGTGTCGGTCGGTCTCTCTGCTCTCTGTGTCGGTGGTCTCTCTCGCTCTCTGTGTCGGTCGGTCTCTCTCGCTCTGTGTCGGTCGGTCTCTCTCGCTCTCTGTGTCAGTGGTCTCTCTCGCTCTCTGTGTCGGTCGGTCTCTCTCGCTCTCTGTGTCGGTCGGTCTCTCTCGCTCTCTGTGTCGGTGGTCTCTCTCGCTCTCTGTGTCGGTCGGTCTCTCTCGCTCTCTGTGTCGGTCGGTCTCTCTCGCTCTCTGTGTCGGTCGGTCTCTCTCGCTCTCTGTGTCGGTCGGTCTCTCTCGCTCTCTGTGTCGGTCGGTCTCTCTCGCTCTCTGTGTCGGTCGGTCTCTCTCGCTCTCTGTGTCGGTCGGTCTCTCTCGCTCTCTGTGTCTGTCGGTCTCTCTCGCTCTCTGTGTCTGTCGGTCTCTCTCGCTCTCTGTGTCTGTCGGTCTCGCTCTCTGTGTCTGTCGGTCTCGCTCTCTGTGTCTGTCGGTCTCGCTCTGTGTCTGTGGGTCTCGCTCTCTGTGTCTGTCGGTCTCGCTCTCTGTGTCTGGCCGGTCTCGCTCTCTGTGTCTGTCGGTCTCGCTCTCTCTGTGTCTGTCGGTCTCGCTCTGTGTCTGTCGGTCACAAGCTCTCTGTGTCTGTCGGTCACGCTCTCTGTGTCTGTCGGGTCTCGCTCTCTGTGTCTGTCGGTCTCGCTCTCTGTGTCTGTCGGTCTCGCTCTCTGTGTCTGTCGGTCTGCTCTCTGTGTCTGTCGGTCTAAGCTCTCTGTGTCTGTCGGTCTCGCTCTCTGTGTGTCTGTCGGTCTCGCTCTCTGTGTCTGTCGATACAAGCTCTCTGTGTCTGTCGGTCTCGCTCTCTGTGTCTGTCGGTCTCGCTCTGTGTCTGTCGGTCTCAAACTCTGTGTCGGTCTCTCTCTCTCTCTGTGTCGGTCTCTCTCTCTCTCTGTGTCGGGTCTCTCTCTCTCTGTGTCGGTCTCTCTCTCTCTCTGTGTCGGTCTCTCTCTCTCTGTGTCGGTCTCTCTTTCTCTCTGTGGCGGTCTCTCTTTCTCTCTGTAATCCCGGTCTCTCTTTCTCTCTGTGTCGGTCTCTCTTTTCTCTCTGTGTCGGTCTCTTTCTCTCTGTCGGTCTCTCTCTCTCTGTGTCGGTCTCTCTCTCTCTGTGTCGGTCTCGCTCTCTCTGTGTCGGTCGGTCTCTCTCTCTGTGTCGGTCTCTCTCTCTGTGTCGGTCTCTCTCTCTCTCTGTCGGTGGGTCGGTCTCTCTCTCTCTCTCTCTCTGTGTCGGTCGGTCTCTCTCTCTCTCTGTCGGTGGTCTCTCTCTCTCTCTCTGTCGGTCGGTCTCTCTCGCTCTCTGTGTCGGTCGGTCTCTCTCGCTCTGTGTCTGTCGGTCTCTCTGCTCTCTGTGTCTGTCGGTCTCTCTCGCTCTCTCTGTGTCGGTCCGGTCTCTCTCGCTCTGTGTCGGTCGGTCTCTCTGGCTCTCTGTGTAGGTGGGTCTCTCTCGCTCTCTGTGTCGGTGGGTCTCTCTCTCGCTCTCTGTGTGTGGGTCTCTCTCTCGCTCTCTGTGTGGGTCGGTCTCTCTCGCTCTCTGTGGTGGGTCTCTCTCGCTCTCTGTGTCGGAATTGGTCTCTCTCGCTCTCTGTGTCCGGTGGGTCTCTCTCGCTCTCTGTGTCTGTCGGTCTCTAGCTCTCTGTGTCTGTCGGGTCTCTCTCGCTCTCTGTGTCTGTGGTCTCTCGCTCTCTGTCTGTCGGTCTCTGGCTCTCTGTGTCTGTCGGTCTCTCTCGCTCTCTGTGTCTGTCGGTCTCTCTGCTCTCTGGCTGTCTGTCGGTCTCTCTCGCTCTCTGTGTGTCTCGGTCTCTCGCTCTTCTCTCTGTCTCCTCGCTTCCTCTCTTTCTTTCATGGTTAGGTTATTGTTGATGTTAGGTAGTGATGAGTTAACATGGAGAACTATAGTTCTGTCTGGTTATTTAATGGCTTTATGATATATCTCTCAGGTTATTGTTGATGTTGGGTATTGATGAGTTAACATGGAGAACTATAGTTCTGTCCTGGTTATTTGTGGCTTTTATGATATATCTCTCAGGTTATTGTTGATGCTCGGTGATGAGGAGCTGACCAGAGCTCCTATAACACCCAGAGCGGCCAGGCCCACAGGAGAGAGCGATGATGGCTTTGAACTGGAGAGGATCAAGGAACTGGGGGTCAAAGCCTCTTGCAGAACCTCTGGGAGTACAAGGTGAACCCAGAAATACTCGTATTTATATAGAAATGCACCGGTCGAGCCACTTTCAGAACCTCTGGGGCTGAGGTGAACCCAGAAGCCTGCATTATACTTAGAAACTGCCTGAGATTACTGTACCTCGGAGACACTCTGGGAGTACAAAAATTTGAACCCAGAAATACTACGTATTTATATAGAAACTGCCTGGAGTCGAGCCACCTCAGAACCTACATTTACATTACATTTAAGTCATTTAGCAGACGCTCTTATCCAGAGCGACTTACAAATTGGTGCATTCACCTTATGACATCCAACCTCTGGGAATACAAGGTGAACCCAGAAATACTACGTATTATATAGAAACTGCCTGGGTCGAGCCACCTCAGAACCTCTGGGAGTACAAGGTGAACCCAGAAATACTACGTATTATATAGAAACTGCCTGGGTCGAGCCACCTCAGAACCTCTGGGAGTACAAGGTGAACCCAGAAATAATATAATAATATAATATAATAATAATATATGCCATTTAGCAGACAGCTTTTATCCAAGCGACTTACAGTCATGTGTGCATACATTCCTACGTATGGGTGGTCCCGGGAATCGAACCCACTGCCCTGGCGTTACAAGCGCCATGCTCTACCAACTGAGCTACAGAAGGACCAAATACTACGTATTATATAGAAACTGCCTGGGTCGAGCCACCTCAGAACCTCTGGGAGTACAAGGTGAGACCCAGAAATACTACGTATATATAGAAACTGCCTGGGTCGAGCCACCTCAGAACCTCTGGGAATACAAGGTGAACCCAGAAATACTACGTATTATATAGAAACTGCATGGGTCGACCTGGGTCGAGCCACCTCAGAACCTCTGGGAGTACAAGGTGAACCCAGAAATACTACGTATTATATAGAAACTGCATGGGTAGACCTGGGTCGACCACCTCAGAACCTCTGGGAGTACAAGGTGAACCCAGAAATACTACGTACTATATAGAAACTGCATGGGGTCGACCTGGGTGTAGCCACCTCTAACCTCTGGGAATACAAGGTGAACTCAGAAATACCTCGTATTATATAGAAACTGCATGGGTCGACCTGGGTGCAGAACCACCTCAGAGACCTCTGGGAGTACAAGGTGAACCCAGAAATACTACGTATTATATAGAAACTGCATGGGTCGACCTGGGT
>NW_025749882.1:0-22022 GCF_021184085.1 Oncorhynchus gorbuscha | reverse complement strand
TACCAACAAAAAAAAAAATTCATTCATCCAAACGCCAAACTTTTTTCCAAAATAACTCCATGATATCGACTGAAACATGGTAAACGTTGTTTAGAATCAATCCTCAAGGTGTTTTTCACATATCTCTTCAATGATGTATCATTTCTGGAAGTCTCCTCTCTGTCTCAATCACATGGATGAATGCGAGCAGCTTGGAGATTACGCAACAATTTCAACAAAGGACACCGGGCGGACCCCTGGTAAATGTAGTCTCTTATGGCCAATCTTCCAATGATATGCCTACAAATACGTCACAATGCTGCAGACAACTTGGAGAAACGATAGAAAGGGCAGGCTAATTCGTGGCGCTTTCACAGCCATATAAGGAGACAATGAAAAACAGAGCGTCAAAAATCCTGCTCATTTCCTGTTTGAAGTTTCATCTTGGTTTCATCTTGATCTCTGTAGCATCAGTTCCTCATTTCCTGTTTGAAGTTTCATCTTGGTTTCGCCTGTAGCATCAGTTCTGGGGCACTCACAGATAATATCTTTGCAGTTTTGGAAACGGTAGAGTGTTTTCTATCCAAAGCTGCCAATTATATGCATAGTCGAGCATCTTTTTGTGACAAAATATTGCACTTAAAACGGGCACGTTTTTAAAATCCAATAATGACATAGCGCCCCCATAGGTTGAAGAGGTTAACCTGGATGCAGATAAACGCTGACATTCTACAAGGCAAGACATTTATCTCCTTCAGGCTTGTCGTGGAAATTTCCCGTATTTACCAAATCATGAGAGCAAACCACACACAAGTCAGAGTTATCATAAAGTCCATCTTTAATTATATGAGCTCCATCACAACCCTGTGACTCTCAGATCAATTCAGTGTCTATCAATGAATTATCTGAGAGTCCTTACACATTGCAACTGAGATCCTTTATAGCAAAGACACACATAGTCAGACAGCATTGGCTATAAATTATCGTTCAGCTTTGTCTACTAAACTATGTTCTTATCTCGCTCTCAGGACCATAAAACAAAAACTATCAACAGGCATATATCAAATGCACCCCTCCTTGACAAGATCACAGAGACACAGTGACTGGCACACAGACATTGTGGAGCCAAGAGATAATTGATTTAAAAGATATGTTTACAAATGAAGACAAGCTTGACCCCTCCCCTCTCTGCGGCCCAAGTAACTTAACCCATGACAGAGAACAGAACTGCAACCGGCCCACAGTACTATACAAAAATAGACATTCTGATGAGAAGTAACTCAAGGAGCATATAATGAATATAAAACATCTTATCTAGGTTACCTAACTAATTCGGATTATTACCCAACAGGCTCCAAAGAATCAGATGACAAACCTGCAGAGATCAACTGAATAAAATTTTTACCTGCATTTAGTATTCATGTATCAGTTTGCCTAGTTCATGATTCATGTTGGTAAATGACAACAATAGAGCTGATTTAAAAATACGACATGCCATCCGGGAGAATTCTGTTATGGCACCACGTCTCACCTCACTAACAATTGCTCCCTCGACGTATTCCATCATCACAACATCATGCTCCTCCTTATTTTACTGTAGGTAGCTAGATAATGAAGGTTTATGATAATTGCAGTTTACTTAATTATCTGGCTAACTACATGTACAACTGACACAGTCTGGCTGTAAAATGCTAATGTAGCTAGCTTGACACTCACTCAGCTTGCCATGTTAGCTTACAATGCTTTTCAGGACAACTCGACATTCCTCTTGCCAATTACGGGTGACTCCTTGCCTACTCCCGTCTCTCGGTCTTCTAGGTTCAATAGTTTATGGCTTTAGACATTCCAGTGCCTTATTGTCAAAAAGCAACCCACTCAATACACAGCCACCTGGTACAGTCAATGGCTCAGTGTTCCAAAGCTGTTCACCGGCACAGCAGCATCGCTTTAATGAAAAAATGTCCGATGTCAACAAAAACAGTGACATATATCGATACATTTATGTACTACAAATGATTGTTTTGTGGGTGCTGTCTTGGAGCCTTTAATGAAAATATAAATGTGGAACGATCGATCCGTCTTTAGTGTTTCCCTGAGGGTACAATAACTACTGTGCACATGACTGATTTAAGCACTACCTTCACCTTATCTGATTCGTCACATAATCAATGAAGAAAACCCAAAACGAGAACTATTTACATAATGTAGTACATAATTACTCCAACATCATCATCATGTTTACTAATGACACAACGGTAGTAGGACTGATCATGGATGACGATGAGTCAGCCTATAGGGAGGGATGTCAGAGACCTGGCAGTGTGGTGCCAGGACAACATCCTCCGCCTGAATTTCAGAAAGACAAAGGAGCTGATCGTGGACTACATGAAACGGGTTAGCGAGCACGCCCTATCCACATCAATGGGGCTGTAGCAGCAGGTTGGAGAGCTTCAAGTTTCTCGGTGTCCACATCACCTAGGAATTAACATGGCCCACACACATCCACACAGTTGTGAAGAGGGCACGACAGTGCCTCTACCCCCTCAGGAGGCTGAAAAGATTTGGCATGGGCCCTCAGATCCACAAAAGGTTCTACAGCTGCCCCATTGAGTGCATCTTGACTGGCTCCATCACCGCTTTGTATGACAACTGTGAGGCAGTCTACAAGGCGCTACAGAAGGTGGTGAAAGTACAGCCCAGTATATCACTAAGGCCGAGGTCCCTGCCATCCAGGACCTTTACATCAGGCAGTGTTCGAAAAGCCCCCCACATCATAGACTGTTCTCTCTAAGCACAGACAGCAAGCAGTACCAGTGCACCAAGCTTCTACCCCCAAGCTAAAAGACTGCTATACATGACTGCCAAATAGCTAATCAAATGGCTACTCCAGACTACCTGCAAGGAGCCTTTTGCACTAACTCTCTTGCAATGACTCGACACACTGGACTCTACCCACACTCACACATACTTACACTGACACCCCAACACACACATACTTACACTGACACCCCAACACACACATACTTACACTGACACACACACATACTTACACTGACACCCCAACACACACATACACATACTTACTTACACTGACACATACACATACTTACTTACACTGACACACACACATACTTACTTACACTGACACACACACATACTTACTTACACTGACACACACATACTTACTTACACTGACACACACACATACTTACTTACACTGACACACACATACTTACTTACTTACTTACTTACACTGACACACACATACTTACTTACTTACTTACTTACTTACACTGACACACACATACTTACTTACTTACTTACTTACTTACACTGACACACACATACTTACTTACTTACACTGACACACACACACATACTTACTTACTGACACACACATACTTACTTACTTACTGACACACACATACTTACTTACTTTACTGACACACACATACTTACTTACTTACTGACACACACATACTTACTTACTTACTGACACACACATACTTACTTACTTACTGACACACACATACTTACTTACTTACTGACACACACATACTTACTTACTTACTTACTTACTTACACTGACACACACATACTTACTTTTACTTACTTACTTCTACTTACACTGACACACACATACTTACTTACTTACTTACTTACTTACTTACACTGACACACACATACTTACTTACTTACTTACTTACTTACTTACACTGACACACACATACTTACTTACTTACTTACTTACTTACACACACATACTTACTACTTACTTACTTACTTACACTGACACACACATACTTACTTACTTACCACTTACTTACTTACTTACACTGACACACACATACTCTACTTACTTACTTACTTACTTACTTACACTGACACACACATACTTACTTACTTACTTACTGACACACACTTACTACTTCTTACTTACTTACTGACACTTACTTACTACTTACTGACACACACACTTACTTCTACTTACTGACACACACTTACTTACTTACTTACTGACACACACTTACTTACTTACTTACTTACTGACACACACTTACTTACTTACTTACTTACTTACTGACACACACTTACTTACTTACTTACTTACTTACTGACACACACTTACTTACTTACTTACTTACTTACTGACACACACTTACTTACTTACTGACACACACTTACTTACTTACTGACACACTTACTTACTTACTGACACACACTTACTTACTTACTGACACACACTTACTTACTTACTGACACACTTACTTACTTACTGACACACACTTACTTACTTACTGACACACACTTACTTACTTACTGACACACACTTACTTACTTACTGACACACACTTACTTACTTACTGACACACACTTACTTACTTACTTACACACACTTACTTACTTTACTTACACACACTCATTTACTTCTTACTTTACTTACACACACTTACTTACTTACTTACTTACTTACTTACTTACTTACTTACTTACTTACTTACTTACTTACTTACTTACTTACTTACTTACTTACTGACACACACATACTTACTGACACACACATACTTACTGACACACACATACTTACTGACACACACATACTTACTGACACACACATACTTACTGACACACACATACTTACTTACTTACACACACTTACTTACTTACTTACTTACTTACTGACACACACTTACTTACTTACTTACTTACTGACACACACTTACTTACTTACTTACTTACTTACTTACTTACTTACTTACTTACTTACTTACTTACTTACTTACTTACTTACTTACTTACTTACTTACTTACTTACTTACTTACTTACTTACTTACTTACTTACTTACTTTACTTACTTACTTACTTACTTACTTACTTACTTACTTACTTACTTACTTACTGACACACACATACTTACTTACTTACTTACTTACTTACTTACTGACACTTACTTACTTACTTACACTTACTTACTTACTTACACTTACTTACTTACTTACACTTACTTACTTACTTACACTTACTTACTTACTTACACTTACTTACTTACTTACACTTACTTACACTTACTTACACTTACTTACTTACTTACACTTACTTACACTTACACTTACTTACTTACTTACACTTACTTTACTTACTTTACACTTACTTACTTACTTACACTTACTTACTTACTTACTTACACTTACACTTACTTACACTTACTTACATTTACTTTTCATAATTACTTACTTACTTACACTTACTTACTTACTTACACTTACTTACTTACTTACACTTACTTACTTACTTACACTTACTTACTTACTTACACTTACTTACTTACTTACACTTACTTACTTACTTACACTTACTTACTTACTTACACTTACTTACTTACTTACACTTACTTACTTACTTACACTTACTTACTTACTTACTTACACTTACTTACTTACTTACACTTACTTACTTACTTACACTTACTTACTTACTTACACTGACACACACATACTTACTTACTTACTTACTTACTTACACTGACACACACATACTTACTTACTTACACTGACACACACATACTTACTTACACTGACACACACATACTTACTTACACTGACACACACATACTTACTTACTTACACTGACACACACATACTTACTTACTTACACTGACACACACATACTTACTTACTTACTTACACTGACACACACATACTTACTTACTTACTTACACTGACACACACATACTTACTTACTTACTGACACACACATACTTACTTACTTACTTACTTACACTGACACACACATACTTACTTACTTACACTGACACACACATACTTACTTACACTGACACACACATACTTACTTACACTGACACACACATACTTACTTACTTACACTGACACACACATACTTACTTACTTACACTGACACACACATACTTACTTACTTACTTACACTGACACACACATACTTACTTACACTGACACACACATACTTACTTACTTACTGACACACACATACTTACTTACTTACTTACTGACACACACATACTTACTTACTTACTTACTGACACACACATACTTACTTACTTACTTACTGACACACACATACTTACTTACTTACTTACTTACACACACATACTTACTTACTTACTTACTGACACACACATACTTACTTACTTACTTACTTACACACACATACTTACTTACTTACACTTACTTACACTTACTTACACTTACTTACTTACTTACTTACTTACTTACACTTACTTACACTTACTTACTTACTTACTTACACTTACTTACTTACTTACTTACACTTACTTACTTACACTTACTTACTTACTTACACTTACTTACTTACTTACACTTACTTACTTACTTACACTTACTTACTTACTTACACTTACTTACTTACTTACACTTACTTACTTACTTACACTTACTTACTTACTTACACTTACTTACTTACTTACACTTACTTACTTACTTACACTTACTTACTTACTTACACTTACTTACTTACTTACACTTACTTACTTACTTACACTTACTTACTTACTTACACTTACTTACTTACTTACACTTACTTACACTTACTTACACTTACTTACACTTACTTACTTACTTACTTACACTTACTTACACTTACTTACACTTACTTACTTACACTGACACACACATACTTACTTACTTACTTACTTACTTACACTGACACACACATACTTACTTACTTACTTACTTACTTACACTGACACACACATACTTACTTACTTACTTACTTACTTACACTGACACACACATACTTACTTACTTACTTACTTACTTACACTGACACACACATACTTACTTACTTACTTACTGACACACACTTACTTACTTACTTACTTACTGACACACACTTACTTACTTACTGACACACACATACTTACTTACTTACTTACTTACTGACACACACTTACTTACTTACTTACTTACTGACACACACTTACTTACTTACTGACACACACTTACTTACTTACTTACTTACTTACTGACACACACTTACTTACTTACTTACTTACTTACTGACACACACTTACTTACTTACTTACTGACACACACTTACTTACTTACTTACTTACTTACTGACACACACTTACTTACTTACTGACACACACTTACTTACTTACTGACACACACTTACTTACTTACTGACACACACTTACTTACTTACTGACACACACTTACTTACTTACTGACACACACTTACTGACACACACTTACTTACTTACTGACACACACTTACTTACTTACTGACACACACTTACTTACTTACTTACACACACTTACTTACTTACTTACACACACTTACTTACTTACTTACTTACTTACACACACTTACTTACTTACTTACTTACTTACACACACTTACTTACACACACTTACTTACTTACTTACTTACTTACTTACTTACTTACTTACTTACTTACTTACTTACTTACTTACTTACTTACTTACTGACACACACATACTTACTGACACACACATACTTACTGACACACACATACTTACTTACTTACTTACTTACTTACTTACTGACACACACATACTTACTTACTTACACACACTTACTTACTTACTTACTTACTTACTGACACACACTTACTTACTTACTTACTTACTGACACACACTTACTTACTTACTGACACACACTTACTTACTTACTTACTTACTTACTGACACACACTTACTTACTTACTGACACACACTTACTTACTTACTTACTTACTGACACACACTTACTTACTTACTGACACACACTTACTTACTTACTTACTTACTGACACACACTTACTTACTTACTTACTTACTGACACACACTTACTGACACACACTTACTTACTTACTTACTTACTTACTTACTTACTGACACACACTTACTTACTTACTTACTTACTGACACACACTTACTGACACACACTTACTTACTTACTTACTTACTGACACACACTTACTTACTTACTTACTTACTTACTGACACACACTTACTTACTTACTGACACACACTTACTGACACACACATACTTACTTACTTACTTACTTACTTACTTACTTACTGACACACACATACTTACTTACTTACACACACTTACTTACTTACTTACTTACTTACACACACTTACTTACTTACTTACTTACTTACTTACACACACTTACTTACTTACTTACTTACTGACACACACTTACTTACTTACTTACTTACTTACTGACACACACTTACTTACTTACTGACACACACTTACTTACTTACTTACTTACTGACACACACTTACTTACTTACTTACTGACACACACTTACTTACTGACACACACTTACTTACTTACTGACACACACTTACTGACACACACTTACTTACTTACTGACACACACTTACTTACTTACTGACACACACTTACTTACACACTTACTTACTTACACACACTTACTTACTGACACACTTACTTACTTACTGACACACACATACTTACTTACTTACTTACTTACTTACTTACTGACACACACATACTTACTTACTGACACACACATACTTACTTACTTACTTACTTACTGACACACACATACTTACTTACTTACTTACTTACTGACACACACATACTTACTTACTTACTTACTTACTTACTTACTTACTTACTTACACACACTTACTTACTTACTTACTTACTTACTTACTTACTTACTTACTTACTTACTTACTGACACACACACATACTTACTTACTTACACACTGACACACACATACTTACTTACTTACTTACTTACACACTGACTTACTTTACTTACTTACTTACTTACTGACACACACACATTACTTACTTACTTACTACTTACTTATTACTTACTTACTGATATTTACTTACTTACTGACACACACTTACTTACTTACTGACACACACTTACTGACACACACTTACTTACTTACTGACACACACTTACTTACTTACTTTCTTTTACACTTACTTACTTACTGACACACACTTACTTACTTACACACTTACTTACTGACACACACTTACTTACTTACTTACTTACTTACTTACTTACTTACTTACTTACTTACTGACACATTTACTTACTTACTTACTTACTTACTTACTTACTGACACACACACTTACTTACTGACACTTACTTACTTACTGACACACACTTACTTACTTACTGACACACACTTACTTACTTACTGACTTACTTACTTACTTACTTACTGACACACACTTACTTACTTACTTTACTTACTTACTGACACACACATTTACTACTTACTTACTGACACTTACTACTTACTGACACACACTTACTTCTATTTACTGACACACACTTACTTACTTACTGACACACATTTACTTATTTACTTTACCTTTTTACTTACTTACTTACTTACTTATTACTTACTGACACACACTTACTTTACTTACTTACACTTACTTACTTACTTACTTACTTATTTACATACTTACTTACTTACACACACTTACTTATTTACTTACTTACTTACTTTACTGACACACTTACTTACTTACTTACTTACTTACTGACACACACTTTACTTACTTACTTACTTACTTACTTACTTTACTTACTTACTGACACACACTTACTTACTTACTGACACACACATACTTACTTACTTACTTACTTACTTACTTACTGACACACACTTACTTACTTACTTACTACTGACACACTTATTTCTACTTACTTACTTACTGACACTGACACTTTATTTACTTACTTACTTACTTACTGACACACACTTACTTACTTACTGACACACACTTACTTACTTACTGACACACACTACTGAACACACTTACTTACTTACTGACACACACTTACTGACACACACTTACTTACATTTCTTACTTTACTTACTTACTGACACACACTTACTTACTTACTTACTTACTGACACACACTTACTTACTACTTACTTACTGACACACACTTATTTACTTACTTACTTACTTACTGACACACACTTACTTGTTACTTACTTACTTCATTTACTGACACACACTTACTTACTTACTGACACACACTTACTGACACACACATACTTACTTACTTACTTACTTACTTACTTACTGATTACTGACACACACATACTTACTTACTTACTTACACACACTTACTTACTTACTCTACTGACTTACACACACTTACTTACTTACTTACTTACTGACACACACTTACTTACTTACTTACTTTACTTACTGACACTTACTTACTACTTACTTACTTACTGACACACACTTACTGGACACTTACACATACTTACTGACTTACTTACTTACTTACTTACTTACTGACACACACTTACTTACTTACTTACTTACTGACACACACTTACTTATTCTTACTTACTTACTGACACACACTTACTTACTGACACACACTCTACTGACACACACTTACTTACTTACTTACTTACTTTACTGACACACACTTACTTACTTTGACACACTTACACTTACTTACTTACTGACACACACTTACTTACTTATCATTTCACTGACACACACTTACTTACTGATACACACTTACTGACACACACTTACTGACACACACTTACTTTACTTGACACACACTTACTTACTTACTTACTACTTACTGACACACACTTACTTACTTACTGACACACACTTACTTACTTACTGACACACACTTACTGACACACACTTACTTACTTACTGACACACACTTACTTACTTACTTACTTACTGACACACACTTACTTACTTACTTACTTACTTACTGACACACACTTACTTACTTACTGACACACACTTACTTACTTACTGACACACACTTACTTACTTACTTACTTACACTTACTTACTTACTTACACACACTTACTTACTTACTTACTTACTTACTGACACACACTTACTTACTTACTTACTTACTTACACACACTTACTTACTTACTTACTTACTTACTTACACACACTTACTTACTTACTTACTTACTTACTTACTTACTTACTTACTTACTTACTTACTTACTTACTTACTGACACACACATTACTTACTTACTTACTTACTTACTTACTTACTTACTGACACACACATACTTACTTACTTACTTACTTACTTACTTACTGACACACACATACTTACTTACTTACTTACACACACTTACTTACTTACTTACTTACTTACTGACACACACTTACTTACTTACTTACTTACTGACACACACTTACTTACTTACTGACACACACTTACTTACTTACTTACTTACTTACTGACACACACTTACTTACTTACTGACACACACTTACTTACTTACTTACTTACTGACACACACTTATTTACTTACTTACTTACTGACACACACTTACTTACTTACTTACTTACTGACACACACTTACTTACTTACTGACACACACTTACTGACACACACTTACTTACTTACTTACTTACTTACTTACTGACACACACTTACTTACTTACTGACACACACTTACTGACACACACTTACTTACTTACTGACACACTTACTTACTTACTTACTGACACACACTTACTTACTTACTTACTTACTTACTTACTGACACACACTTACTTACTTACTTACACACACTTACTTACTTACTTACTTACTTACTTACACTTACTTACTTACTGACACACACTTACTTACTTACTACTTACTTACTTACTTACTGACACACACTACTTACTTACTTACTTACTTACTGACACACTTACTTACTTACTTACTTACTTACTTACTTACTGACACACACTTACTTACTTACTTACTTACTGACTTACTTACTTACTTACTTACTGACACACACACTTACTTACTTACTTCACTTACTTACTGACACACACTACTTACTTACTGACATTACTTACTTACTTACTTACTTATCACTTACTTACTTACTTACTGACACACACTTACTTACTTACTTACTTACTTACTTACACTTACTTACTTACTTACTTACTGACACACACTTACTTACTTACTTACTTACTTACTGACACACACTTACTTACTTACTGACTTACTTACTGACACACACTTACTTACTTACTTACTTACTTACTTACTGATACACACTTACTTACTTACTTACTTACTGATTACCACACTTACTCTACTTACTTACTTACTGACACACACTTACTTACTTACTTACTTACTTTACTACTGATTACTACTAATCTCCCATTTATTTCTTACTTACTTTTATTTACTTCACTGACACACTTACTTACTTACTTACTTACTACTACTTACTTACTTACTTACTGACACACTTACTTACTTACTTACTTACTTTACTTACTTACTTCTACTTACTTACTGACACACTTACTTACTTACTCTACGCATTACTTACTTACTTTACTTACTGACACTTACACTTACACTTACTTACTATCTCTTTTCTTTGTCTTACTTACTTTTATTCTTACTTACTGCCGCTTCTACTACTTCACTTACTGACACACACTTACTTACTTACTTACTTACTTACTGATCACACTTACTTACTTACTTACACTTACTTACTTACTGACACACACTACTTACTGACTTACATACTTACTTACTTACTTACTGACACACACTTACTTACTTACTTACTTACTTACTTACTGACACACACACACTTACTGACACACACACACACTTACTTACTTACTTACTGACACTTACTTACTTACACTTACTTACTTACTTACTGACACACACACACACACACACACTTACTGACACACACTCACTTACTTACTTACTGACACTTACTTACTTACTTACTGACACTTACTTACTTACTTACTGACTTACTTACTTACTTACTGACACTTACTTACTTACTTACTGACTCACTTACTTACTTACTTACTGACACTTACTTACTTACTTACTTACTGACACTTACTTACTTACTTACTTACTGACACTTACTTACTTACTTACTTACTGACTTACTTACTTACTTACTTACTGACACTTACTTACTTACTTACTTACTGACACTTACTTACTTACTTACTTACTGACACTTACTTACTTACTTACTGACACACACTTACTTACTTACTTACTGACACACACTTACTTACTTACTGACACACACTTACTTACTTACTGACACACACTTACTTACTTACTGACACACACTTACTTACTTACTGACACACACTTTCTTACTTACTGACACACACTTACTTACTTACTGACACATACACACACACTTACTGACACACACACACACACTTACTGACACATATTAATACTACTTATTTACTATTTACTGGACACTTACTTACTTACACTTACTTACTACTTACTGACACACACACACACACTTACTTACTTACTTACTGACACTTACTTACTTACTGACACTTACTTACATTTACTTACACTTACTTACTTACTTACTGACACTTACTTACTTACTTACTGACACTTACTTACTTACTTCACTTACACTTACTTACTTACTTACTGACACTTACTTACTTACTTACTACTTACTTACTTACTTACTGACATTACTTACTTACTTACTGACACTTACTTACTTACTTACTTACTTACTTACTTACTTACTGACTTACTTTACTTACTTACTTACACTTACTTACTTACTTACTGACACTTACTTACTTACTTACTTACTTACTTACTTACTTACTGATTACTTACTTACTTACTTCACTTACTTACTTACTTACTGACACTTACTTACTTACTTACTTACATTACTTACTTACTTACTCACTTACTTACTTACTTACTTACTTACTTACTTACTTTACTTACTTACTGACACACACATACACTTACTTACTTACTTACTTACTTACTTACTGACACACTTACACACTTATTTACTTACTTACTTACTTACTTACTGACACACACACATCACACTTACTTATTTACTTACTTACTTACTATACTTCACTTACTTACTTACTTACTTACTTACTTACTTACTTACTTACTTACTTATTTACTTACTTTACTTACTTACTTACTTACTTACTTACTTACTTACTTACTTACTTACTTACTTACTTTCATTTACTTACTTACTTACTTATACTTACTCATTTCACTTACTTACTTACTTCATTTACTTACTTACTTTACTTACTGATACTTACTTACTTACTTCATTTACTTACTTATTTACTTACTTACTGACACACACTTACTTACTTACTTACTTACTTACTTACTTACTTACTGACACACACTTACTTACTTACTTACTTACTTACTTACTTACTTACTGACACACACTTACTTACTTACTTACTTACTTACTTACTTACTGACACACACTTACTTACTTACTTACTTACTTACTTACTTACTATTTACTTACTACACTTACTTACTTACTTACTTACTTACTTACTGACACATACTTACTTACTTACTTTACTTACTTATACACTTACACTTATCTTCTTACTTACTTACTTACTGACACACACTTACTTACTTACTACTTACTTACTTTACTTACTGACACACATTTCACTTACTTACTTACTTTACTTACTTACTGACACTATCACTTTACTTACTTACTTCACTTACTTACTTACTGACACACACTTACTTACTGACACATACTTACTTACTTACTGACTTACTTACTGACACACACTTACTTACTTACTTACTTACTACACACACTTACTTACTTACTTACTTACTGACACACTACTTACTTACTTACTTACTTACTGACACACACTTACTTACTTTACTTACTTACTGACACACACTTACTTATTTGACATATTACTTACTGACACACACTTACTTACTTACTTACTTACTGACACTTACACTTACTTACTTACTTACTTTACTGACACACACTTACTTACTTACTGACACACACTTACTTACTGACACACTTACTTACTTACTGACACACACTTACTTACTTACTCTGACTACACACTTACTTACTTACTGACACACTTACTTACTTACTTACTGACACACACACACATCTCATTTCTACTTACTGACACACACACACACACACTTACTTCTTACTTCTACTTGACATTAATACTAACACACACTTACTTACTTACTGACACACACACACACACTTACTGACACACACACACACACTTACTGACACACACACACACACACTTACTGACACACACACACACTTTACTGACACACACACACACACACACACTTACTGACACACACACACACACACACACTTACTGACACACACACACACTTATTTCTACTTTTACTGACACTGTGGTTTGTTTACACTTACTTACTTTACTTCTACTGACACACACACACACACACACACACACACTTACTGACACACACACACTTACTTACTTACTTACTGACACTTACTTACTTATACTTTACTGACACTTACTTACTTACTCTTACTGACACTTACTTTACTTACTTTACTGACACTTACTTACTACTTACTGACACTTACTTACTTACTTACTTACTGACACTTACTTACTTCACTTTACTTACTGACCTTTCCTTACCTTCCTACTTTCTTACTGACACACACTTACTTACTTTAACTTACTTACTGACACACACTTACTTACTTTACTTACTTACTGACACACACTTACTTTACTTACTTACTTACTGACACACACACTTTACTTACTTACTCACTGACACACACTTACTTACTTACTGACACACACTTACTTCTGTTTACTGATTACACACCTTACTTACTTACTTTCCTTACCACTTACTTACTTACTTTCCCACTTACCTTACTTCTGACACACACTTACTTCTACTTACTGACACACACTTACACCCACTGACACCTACTTACTTACCTACCTGACACCACTCCACCTCACTTCCACCCACCCACCCACTTACTCTACTCTACTGACCCACACCCACCCTACTTACTGACACACACTTATACTTCCCTTACTGGACACTTACTTACTCTACTTCCTACTCATCTGACACTTGTTTCACTTACTTACTGACACTTATTTACTGATTACACTACCTACTTACTTACTTACTGACACTTACCTTACTTACTTACCTGACACTCTTCCCTACTTACTGACACTTACCTTCCCTACTTACTGACACTTACTTACTTACTTACTGACACTTCTACTTACCTACTTACACACCCACCCACCCACTTACACCACCTACCTACCCACCCACCCACCCACCCACACCACCTTCCATTTACTTACTTACTTACTTACTTACTTTCCTTCCTTCTTCCTTCCTCTTTTCCTTTTTTCCTTACTTACTTATTTACTTACTTATTTATTTATTTTATTTATTTACTTTACTTACTTTTTACTTACTTACTTTATTTACTGACACACACTTATTTACTTACTTACTTACCTATTTTATTTACTGACACACACTTATTTACTTACTTACTTACTTACTTAATACACACTTACTTACTTACTTACTTACTGACTTATATTTACTTACTTACTTACTACTTTCTGACACACACTTACTTTTTCCTTCCTTCCTTTCCTTACTTGACACACCTTACTTACTTACTTACTTACTTACTTACTTACTTACTGACACACCCACTTTTACCCACTTACTTACTTACCCACTTACTTACTCTACTTACTCTTCCTTACTTTTACTGACACACACCCTTACTTACTTACTTACTTACTTACTTACTTACTTACTGACACACACTTACTTACTTACTTACTTACTTTACTTACTTACTGACACACACTTACTTACTTTTATTTTCCTTTACTTTCCCTGACACCACTTACTTTGTCATTTACTTACTTTACTTACTTACTGACATTTACACTTACTTACTTTCTACTTACTTACTCGTTTTGACACACACTTACTTACTTACTTACTTACTTACTTACTGATTAATTTACTTACACTTACTTACTTACCCACTCCACTCACTTTACTGACACACACTTACTTACTTACTTACTTACTTTGACACACATTCCCTTTACTTTACTTACTTCCTTACTTACTTACTGACACACACTTACTTACTTACACACACTTACTTACTTACTGACACACACTTACCACTTACTTTACTGACACACACTTACTTACTCTACATTTACTGACACACACTTACTTCTTTACTTACTTACTGACACACACTTACTTACTTACTTACTTACTGACACACACTTACTTACTTACTTACTTACTTACTGACACACACTTACTTACTTATTTTCCTTTCCTGATCCTTCCACACTTACTTACTTTACTTACTTACTGATTCCACTTACTTCCTTTTACTTCCTTTACTGACACACACTTACTTACTGACACACACTTACTTACTTACTGACTTTCACACACTTACTTTCCTTTTCCTTTCTCTCTTGACACAATTTTTCTTACTTACTTACACACACACACACACTTACTTACTTACTTGTTTACTGACACACACACACACACTTACTGGACACACACACACACTTACTTCCTTCCTTCACACTTACCTGACACACACACACTTACTTACTACTGACACACACACACACACACACACTTACTTGACTACACACACACACACACACTTACTGACACACACACACACTTACTTACTTACTTACTGACACTTACTTACACTTACTTACTTACTTCACTGACACACACACACACACATCACACTTACTGACACACACACACTTACTCTACTTACTGACACACACTTACTTACTTACTTACTTACTGACACTTACTTACTTACTTACTGACACTTACTTACTTACTTACTGACACTTACTTACTTACTTTACTACTCTACTTACTTACTTACTTACTTACTGACACTTTACTTACTTACTTACTTACTGACACTTACTTTACTTACTTACTTACTGACACTTACTTACTTACTTACTTACTGACACTTACTTACTTACTTACTTACTGACACATTACTTACTTCACTGATGACTTTACTTACTTACTTACTGACACTTACTTACTTACTTACTTACTGACATTTACACTTACTTACTCTACTTACTTACTGACCTCACTTCCTTCCTTTCCTCCACTTACCTACTTACTGACACATACTTCCTTTACTTTTCCTGACACACACTTACTTACTACTTACTTGACACATTAATTTACTTACTTACCTGACACACACTTACTTACTTACTGACACCCACACACACACTTACTGACACACCCACACTTACTGACACACACCACCCACCTACTCCTCTTACCTCCTTACTGACACTTACCACTACTGACACTTACCCTACTTACTTACTGACACTCCCTACCTACTTACTTACTTACTGACCACCACCACTTACCCTCCCTCCCACCTCCTTACTTACTTACTGACACTTACTTACTTACTTACTGACACTATCTACCTTTACCCTCCTCACCACTTCTTACTTACTTACTGACACTTACTTACTTAATACCTACTGACACTTATTTATTATTTACTTCGATTAATTTACTTATTTACTACTGGATTAATTTATTTCATTTCTGATTTACTGGGACACTTACTTACTGACACTTACTTACTTACTTACTTACTTACTTACTTACTGACACACACACTTACTTACTTACTTTACTTACTTACTTACTGACACATTACACTACACACACTTATTGTCACTTATTTACTTACTTACTGACACACACACACTTACTTACTTACTTACTTACTTACTTACTTACTTACTTGTATTTACTTACTTACTTACTTACTTACTTGTTTACTTTGCTTAATGACTGACACTCATTTACTTACTTACTTACTTACTTACTTACTTACTGACATACTTACTACTTACTTACTTACTGACTACTACACTTACTTACTTATTTCATTTACTTACTTACTGACACATTAATTTACTACTTACTCTACTTTACTTACTTACTGACACACACACTCTATTTACTTACTTACTTACTTACTTACTGGATTACTTCTATTTACTTTCATTTACTTACTTACTTACTTACTGACACTTACTTACTTACTTACTTACTTACTTACTTACTTGACACTACACACTTTATTTACTTACTTACTTACTTACTTACTGACACTTACTTACTTACTTACTTACTTACTTACTTACTTACTTACTTACACTTACTTACTTACTTATTTACTTACTTACTGACACTTTCACTTACTTACTTACTTACTTACTTACTGACTACACTTACTTACTTACTTTACTTACTTACTTACTGACACTACACTTACTTACTTATACTTACTTACTTACTGACACACACTTACTTACTTTACTTACTTACTTACTGACACACACTTACTTACTTACTTACTTACTTACTGACACACACACACTTACTTTACTTACTTACTGACACACACACACTTACTTACTTCTTACTTACTGACACACACACTTACTTACTTACTTCTACTTACTGACACACACACACACACTTACTTACTTACTGACACACACACACACACTTCTACTTACTTTCTACTGACACACACACACACTTACTTACTTTACTGACACACACACACACTTTACTTACTTCTATTGACACACACTACACACACTTACTGACACACACACACACACTTACTTACTTACTTTACTGACACACACACACACATTACTTTACTGACACACACACACACACACACACACTTACTGACACACACACACACACACACACACTTACTGACACACACACACACACACACACTACACACACTTACTTACTAGACACACACACACACACACACACACTTACTTACAGACACACACCTTACTTACACACACACACACACACACACACACTTACACACACACACTTACTTACAGACACACACACACACACTTACTTCACACTGACACACACACACACACACTTACTTACTTACAGACACACACACTTACAGTACTTACGACACACACACACACACACACACTTACAGACACACACACTTACACACACACTTACTTACAGACACATACTTACTTACACACACACTTACACACTTACTCTACACACACACACACACTTACTTACACATCTACTACACACTTACTTACACACACACACACCTACTTACTTACTGCTACACACACACACACACACACTTACGACACACACACACACACTTACCACACACACACACACACACATCTTACAGACACACACTACTTACTTACACTTACACACTTACACACTTACTTACAGACACACACACTTTACTTACTTACACACACACACACACACACAGACACACACACACACCACTTACTATACAGACACACACACACACACACTTACTTCTACTGACACACACTATCACTTACTTACTGACACACACACACTTACTTACTTACTTACTGACACACACATTACTTACTTACTTACTGACACAATACAACACTTACTTACTTTACTGACACACACACTTACACACTTACTTATTTACTGACACACACACACTTACTTACTTACTGACAGCACACACACTTACTTACTTACTGACACACACACACACACTCCCACTGACACACACACACACTTACTTACTTACTTACTGACACACACACACACACTGTACTTACTGACACACACACACACACACACACTTACTGACACACACACACACACACACACTTACTGACACACACACACACACACACACTTACTTACAGACACACACACACACACACTTACACACACACTTACAGACACACTCACTTACTTACTACTTACACACACATACTTACAGACACACACACTTACTTACAGACACACACACTTACTTACAGACACACACACACACACACACAACACACACACACACTTACTTACAGACACACACACTCACACTCACTTACTTACAGACACACACACACACACTTACTTACAGACACACACACAACACACTTACTTATACTAGACACACACACTACACTACTTACTCTACTTACTGACACACACTCACCACTACTTACTACATCACTTACTTTACTCGACACACACACACACGCACTTACTTACTCGGACACACTTACTACTACACACTTACTTACTGACACACACACACACTTACTTACTGACACACACACATTCACTTACTGACTCACTTACTTACTGACACACACACACACACTTACTTACTGACACACACACACACACTTACTTACTGACACACACACACACACTTACTTACTGACACACACACACTTACTTACTTACTTACTGACACACACACACTTACTTACTTACTGACACACACACACACACACTTACTTCATTGACACACACACACCTACTTGCTTACTGGACACACACACACACACTTACTTACTGACACACACACACACTGCATTTCTTACTTGAACACACACACACACTTCACTTCTACTGACACACACACACTCCTACTTACTCCCACTTTACTGACACACACACACACACTTACTTCTACTGACACACAACACACACACACACACACTTACTGACACACACACCCTACACATCACACACTTACACTGACACACACACACACACACACACACACACACACACACACGCTGCGACACACACACACACACACACACACACACATCACACACACACACACACACACACACACACACACACACACACACACACACTACTACACACACTACACACACACACACACACACACATCACACACTACACACACACACACACACACACACACACACACACACACACACACACACACACACACACACACACACACACACACACACACACACACACACACACACACACACACACACACACACACACACACACACTTACTTACACACACACACACTTACTTACACACACACACACTTACTTACACACACACACACACACTTACATTTCTACACACACACACACACTATTTCTACACACACACACACACACACACAGCACAC
>NW_025749881.1:0-22035 GCF_021184085.1 Oncorhynchus gorbuscha | reverse complement strand
TATTACTTGTTCAGTTACGTGTTTCCTAGTGCTGCGTGGTGAGCAGGTGTCTGAGTCTGCTAGGTTCAAGTGCCTTCCCGAGGCAACCTGCAGTTCTTGATCAAGTCTCCAGTCTGTTCTCATCTTTACTGGATTAAAAACTCTGTTTTCGCCAAGTCGCTTTTGGGTCCTCATTCACCTGCATAACAGAAGGATCCGACCAAGGAATGGACCCAGCGACTACAGAGGCTCGTAACACTGCCGTCAAGATCCAAGGAGCCATGCTCGGCAGACACGAGCAGGAATTGTCTGCTGCTCGCCATGCCGTGGAGAACCTGGCCGCTCAGGTTTCCGACCTCTCTGGACAGTTCCAGAGTCTTCGTCTCGTGCCACCTGTTACTTCCTGGCCTGCCGAGCCTCCGGAACCTAGGGTTAATAACCCACCTTGCTACTCCGGGCAGCCCACGGAGTGCCGCTCCTTTCTCACCCAGTGTGATATTGTGTTCTCTCTCCAACCCAACACATACTCTAGCGAGAGAGCTCGGGTTGCTTACGTCATTTCACTCCTTACTGGCCGGGCCCGAGAGTGGGGCACAGCTATCTGGGAGGCAAGGGCTGATTGTTCTAACAATTACCAGAACTTTAAAGAGGAGATGATTCGGGTTTTTGACCGTTCAGTTTTTGGTGGGGAGGCTTCTAGGGCCCTGGCTTCCCTATGCCAAGGTGATCGATCCATAACAGATTACTCTATAGAGTTTCGTACTCTTGCTGCCTCTAGTGACTGGAACGAGCCGGCGCTGCTCGCTCGTTTTCTGGAGGGACTCCACACAGTGGTCAAAGATGAGATTCTCTCTCGGGAGGTTCCTTCCAGTGTGGACTCTTTGATTGCTCTCGCCATCCGCATAGAACGACGGGTAGATCTTCGTCACCAAGCTCGTGGAAGAGAGCTCGCGTCAACAGTGTTTCCCTGCTCCGCATCGCAACCATCTCCCTCCTCTGGCTCAGAGACTGAGCCCATGCAGCTGGGAGGTATTCGCATCTCGACCAAGGAGAGGGAACGGAGGATCACCAACCGCCTGTGCCTCTATTGCGGATTTGATGGACATTTTGTCAATTCATGTCCAGTAAAAGGCCAGAGCTCATCAGTAAGCGGAGGGCTACTGGTGAGCGCTACTACTCAGGTCTCTTCATCTAGATCCTGTACTACTATGTCGGTCCATCTACGCTGGACCGGTTCGGGTGCTACATGCAGTGCCTTGATTGACTCTGGGGCTGAGGGTTGTTTCATGGACGAAGCATGGGTTCGGAAACATAACATTCCTTTCAGACAGTTAGACAAGCCTACGCCCATGTTTGCCTTAGATGGTAGTCATCTTCCCAGTATCAGATTTGAGACACTACCTTTAACTCTCACAGTATCTGGTAACCACAGTGAGACTATTTCTTTTTTGATTTTTCGTTCACCTTTTACACCTGTTGTTTTGGGTCATCCCTGGCTAGTATGTCATAATCCTTCTATTAATTGGTCTTGTAATTCTATCCTATCCTGGAACGTATCTTGTCATGTGAAGTGTTTAATGTCTGCCATCCCTCCCATTTCTTCTGTCCCCACTTCTCAGGAGGAACCTGGCGATTTGACAGGAGTGCCGGAGGAATATCATGATCTGCGCACGGTCTTCAGTCGGTCCCGAGCCAACTCCCTTCCTCCTCACCGGTCGTATGATTGTAGTATTGATCTCCTTCCGGGGACCACTCCTCCTCGGGGTAGACTATACTCTCTGTCGGCTCCCGAACGTAAGGCTCTCGAGGATTATTTATCTGTGTCTCTTGACGCCGGTACCATAGTGCCTTCTTCCTCTCCGGCCGGGGCGGGGTTCTTTTTTGTTAAGAAGAAGGAAGGTACTCTGCGCCCCTGCGTGGATTATCGAGGCTGAATGACATAACGGTTAAGAATCGTTATCCGCTTCCCCTTATGTCATCAGCCTTCGAGATTCTGCAGGGAGCCAGGTGCTTTACTAAGTTGGACCTTCGTAACGCTTACCATCTCGTGCGCATCAGAGAGGGGGGACGAGTGGAAAACGGCGTTTAACACTCCGTTAGGGCATTTTGAGTACCGGGTTCTGCCGTTTGGTCTCGCCAATGCGCCAGCTGTTTTTCAGGCATTAGTTAATGATGTTCTGAGAGACATGCTGAACATCTTTGTTTTTGTCTATCTTGACGATATCCTGATATTTTCACCGTCACTCGAGATTCATGTTCAGCACGTTCGACGTGTTCTACAGCGCCTTTTAGAGAATTGTCTCTACGTAAAGGCTGAGAAGTGCTCTTTTCATGTCTCCTCCGTTACTTTTCTCGGTTCCGTTATTTCCGCTGAAGGCATTCAGATGGATTCCGCTAAGGTCCAAGCTGTCAGTGATTGGCCCGTTCCAAGGTCACGTGTCGAGTTGCAGCGCTTTTTAGGTTTCGCTAATTTCTATCGGCGTTTCATTCGTAATTTCGGTCAAGTTGCTGCCCCTCTCACAGCTCTTACTTCTGTCAAGACGTGTTTTAAGTGGTCCGGTTCCGCCCAGGGAGCTTTTGATCTTCTAAAAGAACGTTTTACGTCCGCTCCTATCCTCGTTACTCCTGACGTCACTAGACAATTCATTGTCGAGGTTGACGCTTCAGAGGTAGGCGTGGGAGCCATTCTTTCCCAGCGCTTCCAGTCTGACGATAAGGTTCATCCTTGCGCTTATTTTTCTCATCGCCTGTCGCCATCTGAGCGCAACTATGATGTGGGTAACCGTGAACTGCTCGCCATCCGCTTAGCCCTAGGCGAATGGCGACAGTGGTTGGAGGGCGACCGTTCCTTTTGTCGTTTGGACAGACCATAAGAACCTTGAGTACATCCTTTCTGCCAAACGACTTAATGCCCGTCAAGCTCGTTGGGCGTTGTTTTTTGCTCGTTTCGAGTTTGTGATTTCTTACCGTCCGGGTAGCAAGAACACCAAGCCTGATGCCTTATCCCGTCTGTTTAGTTCTTCTGTGGCTTCTACTGATCCCGAGGGGATTCTTCCTTATGGGCGTGTTGTCGGGTTAACAGTCTGGGGAATTGAAAGACAGGTTAAGCAAGCACTCACGCACACTGCGTCGCCGCGCGCTTGTCCTATTAACCTCCTTTTCGTTCCTGTTTCCACTCGTCTGGCTGTTCTTCAGTGGGCTCACTCTGCCAAGTTAGCTGGTCATCCCGGTGTTCGAGGCACTCTTGCGTCTATTCGCCAGCGCTTTTGGTGGCCGACTCAGGAGCGTGACACGCGCCGTTTCGTGGCTGCTTGTTCGGACTGCGCGCAGACTAAGTCGGGTAACTCTCCTCCTGCCGGTCGTCTCAGACCGCTCCCCATTCCTTCTCGACCATGGTCTCACATCGCCCTAGACTTCATTACCGGTCTGCCTTTGTCTGCGGGGAAGACTGTGATTCTTACGGTTGTCGATAGGTTCTCTAAGGCGGCACATTTCATTCCCCTCGCTAAACTTCCTTCCGCTAAGGAGACGGCACAAATCATCATCGAGAATGTGTTCAGAATTCATGGCCTCCCGTTAGACGCCGTTTCAGACAGAGGTCCGCAATTCACGTCACAGTTTTGGAGGGAGTTCTGTCGTTTGATTGGTGCGTCCGTCAGTCTCTCTTCCGGGTTTCATCCCCAGTCTAACGGTCAAGCAGAGAGGGCCAATCAGACGATTGGTCGCATACTACGCAGCCTTTCTTTCAGAAACCCTGCGTCTTGGGCAGAACAGCTCCCCTGGGCAGAATACGCTCACAACTCGCTTCCTTCATCTGCTACCGGGTTATCTCCGTTTCAGAGTAGTCTGGGTTACCAGCCTCCTCTGTTCTCATCCCAGCTTGCCGAGTCCAGCGTTCCCTCCGCTCAAGCGTTTGTCCAACGTTGTGAGCGCACCTGGAGGAGGGTGAGGTCTGCACTTTGCCGTTACAGGGCACAGACTGTGAGAGCCGCCAATAAACGCAGGATTAAGAGTCCAAGGTATTGTTGCGGCCAGAGAGTGTGGCTTTCCACTCGCAACCTTCCTCTTACGACAGCTTCTCGTAAGTTGACTCCGCGGTTCATTGGTCCGTTCCGTGTCTCCCAGGTCGTCAATCCTGTCGCTGTGCGACTGCTTCTTCCGCGACATCTTCGTCGCGTCCATCCTGTCTTCCATGTCTCCTGTGTCAAGCCCTTTCTTCGCACCCCCGTTCGTCTTCCCTCCCCCTCCCGTCCTTGTCGAGAGCGCACCTATTTACAAGGTACGTAAGATCATGGACATGCGTTCTCGGGGACGGGGTCACCAATACTTAGTGGATTGGGAGGGTTACGGTCCTGAGGAGAGGAGTTGGGTTCCGTCTCGGGACGTGCTGGACCGTTCACTTATTGATGATTTCCTCCGTTGCCGCCAGGGTTCCTCCTCGAGTGCGCCAGGAGGCGCTCGGTGAGTGGGGGGGTACTGTCATGTTTTGTCATTAATTATCATGTCTTGTCCCTGTGCTTCCCCTTCTATTCGTTTCCCTCTGCTGGTCTTATTAGGTTCTTTCCCTCTTTCTATCCCTCTCTCTCCCCCTCCCTCTCTCACTCTCTCGCTCTCTCTTCTCTCTATCGTTCCGTTCCTGCTCCCAGCTGTTCCTATTCCCCTAATCAATCATTTAGTCTTCCCACACCTGTTCCCGATCCTTTTCCCTGATTAGAGTCCCTATTTCTCTCCTTGTTTTCCGTACCTGCCCTGTCGGATCCTTGTCTATATTCACCGTGCTGTGTCTATGTATTGCCCTGTCGTGTCGTGTTTCCCTCAGATGCTGCGTGGTGAGCAGGTGTCTGAGTCTGCTAGGTTCAAGTGCCTTCCCGAGGCAACCTGCAGTTCTTGATCAAGTCTCCAGTCTGTTCTCGTCTTTACGAGTAGTATTATGCCTTTTGTTTTGTAAAGTATCTTTACTGGATTAAAAACTCTGTTTTCGCCAAGTCGCTTTTGGGTCCTCATTCACCTGCATAACAGAAGGATCCGACCAAGGAATGGACCCAGCGACTACAGAGGCTCGTAACACTGCCGTCAAGATCCAAGGAGCCATGCTCGGCAGACACGAGCAGGAATTGTCTGCTGCTCGCCATGCCGTGGAGAACCTGGCCGCTCAGGTTTCCGACCTCTCTGGACAGTTCCAGAGTCTTCGTCTCGTGCCACCTGTTACTTCCTGGCCTGCCGAGCCTCCGGAACCTAGGGTTAATAACCCACCTTGCTACTCCGGGCAGCCCACGGAGTGCCGCTCCTTTCTCACCCAGTGTGATATTGTGTTCTCTCTCCAACCCAACACATACTCTAGCGAGAGAGCTCGGGTTGCTTACGTCATTTCACTCCTTACTGGCCGGGCCCGAGAGTGGGGCACAGCTATCTGGGAGGCAAGGGCTGATTGTTCTAACAATTACCAGAACTTTAAAGAGGAGATGATTCGGGTTTTTGACCGTTCAGTTTTTGGTGGGGAGGCTTCTAGGGCCCTGGCTTCCCTATGCCAAGGTGATCGATCCATAACAGATTACTCTATAGAGTTTCGTACTCTTGCTGCCTCTAGTGACTGGAACGAGCCGGCGCTGCTCGCTCGTTTTCTGGAGGGACTCCACACAGTGGTCAAAGATGAGATTCTCTCTCGGGAGGTTCCTTCCAGTGTGGACTCTTTGATTGCTCTCGCCATCCGCATAGAACGACGGGTAGATCTTCGTCACCAAGCTCGTGGAAGAGAGCTCGCGTCAACGGTGTTTCCCTGCTCCGCATCGCAACCATCTCCCTCCTCTGGCTCAGAGACTGAGCCCATGCAGCTGGGAGGTATTCGCATCTCGACCAAGGAGAGGGAACGGAGGATCACCAACCGCCTGTGCCTCTATTGCGGATTTGATGGACATTTTGTCAATTCATGTCCAGTAAAAGGCCAGAGCTCATCAGTAAGCGGAGGGCTACTGGTGAGCGCTACTACTCAGGTCTCTTCATCTAGATCCTGTACTACTATGTCGGTCCATCTACGCTGGACCGGTTCGGGTGCTACATGCAGTGCCTTGATTGACTCTGGGGCTGAGGGTTGTTTCATGGACGAAGCATGGGTTCGGAAACATAACATTCCTTTCAGACAGTTAGACAAGCCTACGCCCATGTTTGCCTTAGATGGTAGTCATCTTCCCAGTATCAGATTTGAGACACTACCTTTAACTCTCACAGTATCTGGTAACCACAGTGAGACTATTTCTTTTTTGATTTTTCGTTCACCTTTTACACCTGTTGTTTTGGGTCATCCCTGGCTAGTATGTCATAATCCTTCTATTAATTGGTCTTGTAATTCTATCCTATCCTGGAACGTATCTTGTCATGTGAAGTGTTTAATGTCTGCCATCCCTCCCATTTCTTCTGTCCCCACTTCTCAGGAGGAACCTGGCGATTTGACAGGAGTGCCGGAGGAATATCATGATCTGCGCACGGTCTTCAGTCGGTCCCGAGCCAACTCCCTTCCTCCTCACCGGTCGTATGATTGTAGTATTGATCTCCTTCCGGGGACCACTCCTCCTCGGGGTAGACTATACTCTCTGTCGGCTCCCGAACGTAAGGCTCTCGAGGATTATTTATCTGTGTCTCTTGACGCCGGTACCATAGTGCCTTCTTCCTCTCCGGCCGGGGCGGGGTTCTTTTTGTTAAGAAGAAGGAAGGTACTCTGCGCCCCTGCGTGGATTATCGAGGCTGAATGACATAACGGTTAAGAATCGTTATCCGCTTCCCCTTATGTCATCAGCCTTCGAGATTCTGCAGGGAGCCAGGTGCTTTACTAAGTTGGACCTTCGTAACGCTTACCATCTCGTGCGCATCAGAGAGGGGGACGAGTGGAAAACGGCGTTTAACACTCCGTTAGGGCATTTTGAGTACCGGGTTCTGCCGTTTGGTCTCGCCAATGCGCCAGCTGTTTTTCAGGCATTAGTTAATGATGTTCTGAGAGACATGCTGAACATCTTTGTTTTTGTCTATCTTGACGATATCCTGATATTTTCACCGTCACTCGAGATTCATGTTCAGCACGTTCGACGTGTTCTACAGCGCCTTTTAGAGAATTGTCTCTACGTAAAGGCTGAGAAGTGCTCTTTTCATGTCTCCTCCGTTACTTTTCTCGGTTCCGTTATTTCCGCTGAAGGCATTCAGATGGATTCCGCTAAGGTCCAAGCTGTCAGTGATTGGCCCGTTCCAAGGTCACGTGTCGAGTTGCAGCGCTTTTTAGGTTTCGCTAATTTCTATCGGCGTTTCATTCGTAATTTCGGTCAAGTTGCTGCCCCTCTCACAGCTCTTACTTCTGTCAAGACGTGTTTTAAGTGGTCCGGTTCCGCCCAGGGAGCTTTTGATCTTCTAAAAGAACGTTTTACGTCCGCTCCTATCCTCGTTACTCCTGACGTCACTAGACAATTCATTGTCGAGGTTGACGCTTCAGAGGTAGGCGTGGGAGCCATTCTTTCCCAGCGCTTCCAGTCTGACGATAAGGTTCATCCTTGCGCTTATTTTTCTCATCGCCTGTCGCCATCTGAGCGCAACTATGATGTGGGTAACCGTGAACTGCTCGCCATCCGCTTAGCCCTAGGCGAATGGCGACAGTGGTTGGAGGGGGCGACCGTTCCTTTTGTCGTTTGGACAGACCATAAGAACCTTGAGTACATCCGTTCTGCCAAACGACTTAATGCCCGTCAAGCTCGTTGGGCGTTGTTTTTGCTCGTTTCGAGTTTGTGATTTCTTACCGTCCGGGTAGCAAGAACACCAAGCCTGATGCCTTATCCCGTCTGTTTAGTTCTTCTGTGGCTTCTACTGATCCCGAGGGGATTCTTCCTTATGGGCGTGTTGTCGGGTTAACAGTCTGGGGAATTGAAAGACAGGTTAAGCAAGCACTCACGCACACTGCGTCGCCGCGCGCTGTCCTAGTAACCTCCTTTTCGTTCCTGTTTCCACTCGTCTGGCTGTTCTTCAGTGGGCTCACTCTGCCAAGTTAGCTGGTCATCCCGGTGTTCGAGGCACTCTTGCGTCTATTCGCCAGCGCTTTTGGTGGCCGACTCAGGAGCGTGACACGCGCCGTTTCGTGGCTGCTTGTTCGGACTGCGCGCAGACTAAGTCGGGTAACTCTCCTCCTGCCGGTCGTCTCAGACCGCTCCCCATTCCTTCTCGACCATGGTCTCACATCGCCCTAGACTTCATTACCGGTCTGCCTTTGTCTGCGGGGAAGACTGTGATTCTTACGGTTGTCGATAGGTTCTCTAAGGCGGCACATTTCATTCCCCTCACTAAACTTCCTTCCGCTAAGGAGACGGCACAAATCATCATCGAGAATGTGTTCAGAATTCATGGCCTCCCGTTAGACGCCGTTTCAGACAGAGGTCCGCAATTCACGTCACAGTTTTGGAGGGAGTTCTGTCGTTTGATTGGTGCGTCCGTCAGTCTCTCTTCCGGGTTTCATCCCCAGTCTAACGGTCAAGCAGAGAGGGCCAATCAGACGATTGGTCGCATACTACGCAGCCTTTCTTTCAGAAACCCTGCGTCTTGGGCAGAACAGCTCCCCTGGGCAGAATACGCTCACAACTCGCTTCCTTCGTCTGCTACCGGGTTATCTCCGTTTCAGAGTAGTCTGGGTTACCAGCCTCCTCTGTTCTCATCCCAGCTTGCCGAGTCCAGCGTTCCCTCCGCTCAAGCGTTTGTCCAACGTTGTGAGCGCACCTGGAGGAGGGTGAGGTCTGCACTTTGCCGTTACAGGGCACAGACTGTGAGAGCCGCCAATAAACGCAGGATTAAGAGTCCAAGGTATTGTTGCGGCCAGAGAGTGTGGCTTTCCACTCGCAACCTTCCTCTTACGACAGCTTCTCGTAAGTTGACTCCGCGGTTCATTGGTCCGTTCCGTGTCTCCCAGGTCGTCAATCCTGTCGCTGTGCGACTGCTTCTTCCGCGACATCTTCGTCGCGTCCATCCTGTCTTCCATGTCTCCTGTGTCAAGCCCTTTCTTCGCACCCCCGTTCGTCTTCCCTCCCCCCTCCCGTCCTTGTCGAGAGCGCACCTATTTACAAGGTACGTAAGATCATGGACATGCGTTCTCGGGGACGGGGTCACCAATACTTAGTGGATTGGGAGGGTTACGGTCCTGAGGAGAGGAGTTGGGTTCCGTCTCGGGACGTGCTGGACCGTTCACTTATTGATGATTTCCTCCGTTGCCGCCAGGGTTCCTCCTCGAGTGCGCCAGGAGGCGCTCGGTGAGTGGGGGGTACTGTCATGTTTTGTCATTAATTATCATGTCTTGTCCCTGTGCTTCCCCTTCTATTCGTTTCCCTCTGCTGGTCTTATTAGGTTCTTTCCCTCTTTCTATCCCTCTCTCTCCCCCTCCCTCTCTCACTCTCTCGCTCTCTCTTCTCTCTATCGTTCCGTTCCTGCTCCCAGCTGTTCCTATTCCCCTAATCAATCATTTAGTCTTCCCACACCTGTTCCCGATCCTTTTCCCTGATTAGAGTCCCTATTTCTCTCCTTGTTTTCCGTACCTGCCCTGTCGGATCCTTGTCTATATTCACCGTGCTGTGTCTATGTTTTGCCCTGTCGTGTCGTGTTTCCCTCAGATGCTGCGTGGTGAGCAGGTGTCTGAGTCTGCTAGGTTCAAGTGCCTTCCCGAGGCAACCTGCAGTTCTTGATCAAGTCTCCAGTCTGTTCTCGTCTTTACGAGTAGTATTATGCCTTTTGTTTTGTTAAGTATCTTACTGGATTAAAAACTCTGTTTTCGCCAAGTCGCTTTTGGGTCCTCATTCACCTGCATAACAACCCAGCTCACTCAGGTGCTTCACTATATCACATTTGTATTTGTATTTATTATGGATCCGCATTAGCTGCTTCCAAAGCAGCAGCTCCTCTTCCTGGAGTCCTGCAGTTCCTGCAGTTTATACCATTTTAAAACATGACAATACATTCACAGATTTCACAACACACTGTGTGCCCTCAGGCCCCTACTTCACCACATATGTACAGTACTAAATCCACGTGTATGTACTATATTTGTATGTATGTTATCGTGTGTGTGTGTGTGTGTGTGTGTATGCATGTGCCTGTGCCAATGTTTGTGTTGCTTCACAGTCCCCGCTATAACGTATTTTTTCGTCTGTTTTTTAAATCTAATTTTACTGTACTGCATGAGTTACATGATGTGGAATAGAGTGTCATGTAGTCATGGCTCTATGTAGCACTGTGTGCCTCCCATAGTCTGTTCTGGCATGCCTTGTGGCATGTCTTGTGGGGTATGCATGGGTGTCTGAGCTGTGTGCCAGCAGTTTAGACAGACAGCTCGGTGCATTCAACATGTCAATACCTCTCATAAATAAAAGTACTGATGAAGTCAATCTCTCCTCCACTTCAGCCAGGAGAGATTGACATGCATATTATTAATATTAGCTCTCTGTGTACATCCAAGGGCCAGCCGTGCTGCCCTGTTCTGAGCCAATTGAAATTTTCCTAAGTCCTTTTTTGTGGCACCTGACCACATGACTGAACAGTAGTCAAGGTGTGACAAAACTAGGGCCTGTAGGACCTGTCTTGTTGATAGTGTTGTTAAGAAGGCAGAGCATCGCTATATTATAAACAGACTTCTCCCCATCTTTGCTACGACTGCGTCAATATGTTTTGACCATGACAGTTTAGAATCTAATGTTACTCCAAGCAGTTTAGTCATCTCAACTTGCTCAAATTCCACATTATTTATTACAAGATTTAGTTGAGGTTTGGGGTTTAGTGAGTGCTTTGTTCCAAATACAATACTTTTAGTTTTAGAAATATTTAGAGCTAACTTATTCCTTGCCGCCCACTCTGAAACTAATTGCAGCTCTTTGTTGAGTATTGCAGTAATTTCAGTCGCTGTAGTAGCTGACGTGTATAGTGTTGAGTCATCCACATACTGTACATAGAAACTCTGGCTTTACTCAAAGTCAGTGGCATGTCGTTAATAAAAATGGAAAAAAGCATTTGTCCATAAGCTTGAGTTAATTTGCACAATAATCATACAACGATGGAAAGACCTGTGGGTTGTCCTGCAGATAGAGAAAAGCTCCGACTCAATCATAGCCTCAATTTTCAGCACATTGAATATAGTTGCGGAGAGTCCCTGTAATCCTAGATTCAGATCATTCAGGCTAGAAAAAACATCACCCAGATAGGCCAGTCGTGTGAGAAACTCGTCATCATGTAAGCAGTCAGACAAGTGAAAATTATGGTCAGTAGAGAAAACTTTACTGTTAAAAAAAACGTGTCAATACTTTGCCCCTTGATAATCAGCACACTTCTGTATGTTGTAAAAAAGTGTTACATGGTCGCTGCCCATATCATTGCACGCATGTTACCACTCCACTATGTCTCTCTGTCATGGCTTTTGAGCAGTCAGTACAGATACCAGCACATCTTCACCACCAAAGTCCATTTGATGTCACAAAGCTGTCCAGTACTTTAAAAGTATCCTCTCCTGTTGTCTTGGTTTCTAGTGGTTTGCAGAAGAGGATGTCTTCCTTAATTGACCCCCATAAACGTAAAGGACATATACCAGGAGCTGTGCCAGGCCCGCCATGTCTGTTGACTCATCCAGCTGTGACGCATAGAATTCACTGGCTTGTATGATGCGAAGCAGTAATTGTTTCAAAACATCTCCTGCCATGTCACTGATGCGTCGTGAAACAGTGTTGTTTGATGAAGGTATTGTACAGTTTTTGGGTCTTTTCCCCCACCATTGTCCCAGCCATATCCGCGGCAGCAGGAAGAATGAAGTCCTCCACAATAGTATGGGGCTTGCCTGTTCTGGCCACTCGGTAGCTCCCCATATAAGACGCTTCTAGCCCCTTCTTATTAATGGTATCTGTTGCTTTTATACATGTCTTATTACTTGAAAGTTGTCTTAATTCTCGCTCAGAAAACTCCCGTGGCTTATATTTCAAATTGGCATGTTTTGTTTCTACATGCCTGCGCGAGAGTGGAGGTTTCCCACGAGAGAGTAACAGTTAATGTGATTGGATGTTCATTATTTGACTAGGCTACCTGCATTTGACATTGTGTTGTTATTTCGCTGAACACTAGTTTAATTTTATTTTTGGCAGTGAAACGAGGCTACTCAATAGAGAAGAAAACATCACCCATATCTATAGCCCCATTGGAAAATCTCAATGGACTGTTTGAAAATGTAAATCACATTTTTATTTGGTGTACCCCGACGGCCTTGCGCTTACCCCTGGGTTTGGGAATAGCCGGTCTAGAACTACTGTAGGCTTACCAAATTGTTCCGTAACTTGACTGACTAGGTGTGTGCATTAAAGAGAAAGTATGAGTGTGCGCACCATGTTGTGTGTGTGTGTGTGTGCCTGGGGACAGCGGGTTTGCTTACCGGAGATCCAGTGGGACAGTGCTGGCGTGACTCTGAGGTCGGGACAGCCCAAGCTGGTTGTTCAGTTTGTGACACACAATAACTAATAATACCAAGCAAAACCAAAAGGGCATGACACAAAATAAAGAGCCCAGTGGGTCGGTAGATCAGGCTCGTTTAGCGGATTCACTCGGTAATCTCTCCCACCTGTGCATACCACAGACTTCTTATACATACCAGAGCTTCCTTACCTGGCTCCGGCAGCCAGTGCCCACTAGGGGTGAGATGTCTATCATGGTAATGTACTGAATGTGGCCCTACCACACTTACCTACATACAAAATAAAACATAACAATACTGCAAGACAACACAGCAAATACATTTAGGTGTTGGCTTAAATTAAAACCTACAGGCTTTGGCTGAAACCCTCTGTATTTTCAAGTGTTGTGGTGGCAGCATCATGTTATGGGTATGCTGGTAACCGGCAGGGACTGGGGAGTTTGTCAGGATCAAAATATATACGAATGGAGCAAAGCCCTGGTAAAAAAAGTTTGCGGAAAACCCACCCCTGTCTTTTGAAAACCCTGGGATACATTTGTTTTTCTTCAGAGGGACAAGTAGAATCTATGCTTTGGAGTAGGAGTAGTGCAAAGATGGTAGAATCTTACTCTAGATGTGTCACAGCTATAATATCTGCCAAAGGGGCTTCCACCAAGTATTCACTCTGGGGTGTGAAGACATGCAATCAAGACATCTTTTTTGTTATAATTATTATTCATTTGGAGAGAAAAAACCTTTAACTTCACAAATGTGAGTAGGTTGTATAGATCAGAGAGAAAAATACGAATGTATTCCCTTTTTGGATTTCCTTTTAAAGCAGCAAAGTGTGAAGACTTTGCAAGGGGTGTGTAAACTTTCACTAGCGAATGTCATTAGCTATTCTGTTGAAACAATCTAACCAGTCTTTGATTGGAGAATGTTTTGTTTCTGACATCTGCCTTTAAGTCCTACTAACAAACAGTTGAATTGAAGCCTAGTGTAGTAGTGGCAACTCACAAGGTAGCCACTACTACACTATTGTACCGCAACGGTGGTTTCTGCCTGCAGGACGAGCAGGCAGAAGGGTGGGAAAGGGACATTTCTTAGATTATAAACTGAGAAATTAGCTAGTTTGATGTGGCTTGGTTGATGCAACTGACGACTTGGAGTTTGGTGTTAGCCAGACTAAGTTTGTTGGGCAATTCGTTGAAATAACAAGAGAGAAAATAGACTAAAGTGAAATAAAAATACAATAATTGAAAATCACCACCATTCTGAAAGTGCACTTTTTCTCATAGGAGGGCAGAAGAGCAGGTGACCAGGCACCCTTAGACCTCTATATGTGCATGTTCCTGGTATGCACCTCCATGTATGATGTGTGTGTGTGTCCTGAGGCCTTGGGTCAACAGTCAATTCAATTACCACGCTAATTTGAAAGATTTTTTCAAAATCCCCTTTACGGAATAATACTTGTCAGACACTCTCTTTCCCCTATGATGTTCTGCAAAGAGGTTCAATCCGATGGGATTACAGGCCTTCATCCCTAGTGCTAGTGCTGTGCCCAGTCTTAAATAACTATTCCCTTATCTCCCGGCAGCAGAGCTACTGTAACAATATGTTATGTACAGACCTTTCCCAGACAGAGTGGTCTATCTATTAAATTAATTGAATTTTCCTTAAATTAGTCTCCTGACTATGATCTCTCATTGTCGCAAATTTATGTACTCCAGAATTAAATTCCCTTCCACCTCGGAGTCGGATGGCGAGATATGCCTTGGCTTTATCAGTTGGTGACTATTCTACTGGACGCCCGATAATGAAACCTGACACTGGGGCTGGGAGTAGACAGAGATGGGACTCTGGTGGTGGCTAATGCCGCCATTTTGTAACCACAGGAACAATCTTCTAGTTACCTTATCTCATGAGAGAAATCTAAGGCTGCATTCCAAATGGCACCCTAGAAGGAGTGCACTACATCTGGTTTATGGTGCCATTTGGGATGGACGTTAAAGGTGTCTTCTCTTCTCTGGTATGCCAGTCTGCAGGAAACAATGACAGGATAATACAGTCCATCACATCACATGTCTGTATTACTGTAGCTTTATGACAGGTTAAACAAAGGCCAACTAATGGAATGTCATGATGAATGACTTTTTAGTTGATCTATGTTTTTGCTTTCAGTTGTTGGGTATCGACATGTTCAATCATGCTAGTGCTGTGCTTTTTGGGGAGTAGTTTGCTAGGATCAGTGGTGTAAAGTACTTAAGTAAAAATACTTTAAAGTTCTACTTTATTTTCTTTGGGTATCTGTACTTTATAATTTATATTTTTGCCAACTTTTGATTTTACTTCACTCCATTCCTAAAGAACATAATGTACTTTTTACTCCATACATTTTCCCTGACACCCAAAAGTACTTGTTACATTTTGACAGGAAAATGGTCCAATTCACACACTTATAAAGAGAACATCCCTGTTCATCTACTGCCTCTGATCTGGCGCTCACTAAACACAAATGCTTGGTTATCTGTAAATGATGTCTGAGTGTTGGAGTGTCCCCCTGGCTATCTGTAAATGATGTCTGAGTGTTGGAGTGTCCCCCTGGCTATCTGTAAATGATGTCTGAGTGTTGGAGTGTCCCCCTGGCTATCTGTAAATGATGTCTGAGTGTTGGAGTGTCCCCCTGGCTATCTGTAAATGATGTCTGAGTTTTGGAGTGTCCCCCTGGCTATCTGTAAATGATGTCTGAGTGTTGGAGTGTCCCCCTGGCTATTTGTAAATGATGTCTGAGTGTTGGAGTGTCCCCCTGGCTATCTGTAAATGATGTCTGAGTGTTGGAGTGTCCCCCTGGCTATCTGTAAATGATGTCTGAGAGTTGGAGTGTCCCCCTGGCTATCTGTAAATGATGTCTGAGTGTTGGAGTGTCCCCCTGGCTATCTGTAAATGATGTCTGAGTGTTGGAGTGTCCCCCTGGCTATCTGTAAATGATGTCTGAGTGTTGGAGTGTCCCCCTGGCTATCTGTAAATGATGTCTGAGTGTTGGAGTGTCCCCCTGGCTATCTGTAAATGATGTCTGAGTGTTGGAGTGTCCCCCTGGCTATCTGTAAATGATGTCTGAGTGTTGGAGTGTCCCCTGGCTATCTGTAAATGATGTCTGAGTGTTGGAGTGTCCCCCTGGCTATCTGTAAATGATGTCTGAGTGTTGGAGTGTCCCCTGGCTATCTGTAAATGATGTCTGAGTGTTGGAGTGTCCCCTGGCTATCTGTAAATGATGTCTGAGTGTTGGAGTGTCCCCCTGGCTATCTGTAAATGATGTCTGAGTGTTGGAGTGTCCCCCTGGCTATCTGTAAATGATGTCTGAGTGTTGGAGTGTCCCCTGGCTATCTGTAAATGATGTCTGAGTGTTGGAGTGTCCCCCTGGCTATCTGTAAATGATGTCTGAGTGTTGGAGTGTCCCCCTGGCTATCTGTAAATGATGTCTGAGTGTTGGAGTGTCCCCCTGGCTATCTGTAAATGATGTCTGAGTGTTGGAGTGTCCCCTGGCTATCTGTAAATGATGTCTGAGTGTTGGAGTGTCCCCCTGGCTATCTGTAAATGATGTCTGAGTGTTGGAGTGTCCCCCTGGCTATCTGTAAATGATGTCTGAGTGTTGGAGTGTCCCCCTGGCTATCTGTAAATGATGTCTGAGTGTTGGAGTGTCCCCCTGGCTATCCGTCAATAAAGAAAAACAAGACAATTGTGCCGTCTGCTTTGCTTAACATAAAGAATTTGAAATGGTTTCTACTTTTACTTTTGATACATCAGTACATTTTAGAAATTCCATTTAATTTTGATACTTAAGTCTATTTAAAACCAAATACTTTTTGAGTTTTACTCGAGTATGACAATTGAGTACTTTTTCCACACACACAAAAAAAAACTTTAAACAGTTTCAATGGACCATTGCACATCATCCTACTGTTGTCAGTAAGATCCTTTAAAAGAGTTTCATGCAACATCGCTCATCTTTCTACTGTACCGGTAAGACCCTTGATAGAGACGACTGGAAACATGGACGGACGGAGCTCATTTAAATAAGAAAGTGGTCTGAACTAGATGGAACAAGGAGCTTGACAGGAGAGGGAGTATGTCCAAAATGGCACCCTGTTCAGAAGTCATTCACTATCATAGGGAATAGGGGGCAATTTCAAAGATGATAGTCTGAAGCTGCAACTGAATCGTGACAGGAGAGGGTTTCCACTAACACTGACGCACCATAATTGTCATGTTTGTCATTTATTGTCATGTCTTGTCCCTGTGCTCCCCATGCTATTCGTTTCCCTCTGCTGGTCCTGTTTGGTTCTTTCCCTCCTTCTATCCCTCTCTCTCCCCCTCCCTCTCTCACTCTCTCGCTCTCTCTTCTCTCTGTCGTTCCGTTCCTGCTCCCAGCTGTTCCTATTCCCCTAATCATCATTTAGTCTTCCCACACCTGTTCCCGATCCTTTCCCCTGATTAGAGTCCCTATTTATTCCTTTGTGATCCGTTCCTGTTCCGTCGGTTCCTTGTATTGTATTCACCATGCTGTGATTGCGTTTCGCCCTGTCCTGTCGTGTTTTTGCCGTGATTGTGTATCACCCTGTCCTGTCGTGTTTTGTGCCTTCATCAGACGCTGCGTGTGAGCAGGTGTCTCAGTCGACTACGGCCTGCGCCTACCCGAATCGACCTGCAGTCTGTGGCCGCTTCTCCAGTTGTTTTCCCCTCTACAAATCTAGAGGATTTCTGTTATTCCGTTTTGAACATTAATAAACTCTGTTTCTGTTAAGTCGCGTTTGGGTCCTCTTTCACCTGCATGACAGAAGGAACCGACCAAGGAATGGACCCAGCGACTTCAGACGCTCGTTACACTGCCGTCGAGATCCAAGGAGCCATGCTCGGCAGACACGAGCAGGAATTGTCTGCTGCTCGCCAGGCCGTGGAAAACCTGGCTGCTCAGGTTTCCGACCTCTCTGGACAGTTCCAGAGTCTACGTCTCGTGCCACCTGTTACTTCCTGGCCTGCCGAGCCTCCAGAACCTAGGGTTAATAACCCACCTTGCTACTCCGGGCAGCCCACTGAGTGCCGCTCCTTTCTCACGCAGTGTGAGATTGTGTTCTCTCTCCAACCCAACACATACTCTAGAGAGAGAGCTCGGGTTGCTTACGTCATTTCACTCCTTACTGGCCGGGCTCGAGAATGGGGCACAGCTATCTGGGAGGCAAGGGCTGTTTGCTCTAACGATTTCCAGAACTTTAAAGAGGAGATGATTCGGGTTTTTGACCGTTCAGTTTTTGGTGGGGAGGCTTCTAGGGCCCTGGCTTCCTTATGCCAAGGTGAACGGTCCATAACGGATTATTCCATTGAGTTTCGCACTCTTGCTGCCTCTAGTGAGTGGAACGAGCCGGGCGCTGCTCGCTCGTTTTCTGGAGGGACTCACGCTGTGGTTAAGGATGAGATTCTCTCCCGGGAGGTTCCTTCAGATGTGGACTCTTTGATTGCTCTCGCCATCCGCATAGAACGACGGGTAGATCTTCGTCACCGGGCTCGTGGAAGAGAGCTCGCATCAACGGTGTTTCCCTGCTCCGCATCGCAACCATCTCCCCCTCTGGCTTTGAGACTGAGCCCATGCAGCTGGGAGGGATTCGCATCTCGAATAAGGAGAGGGAACGGAGGATCACCAACCGCCTGTGCCTCTATTGTGGAGTTGCTGGACATTTTGTTAATTCATGTCCAGTAAAAGCCAGAGCTCATCTGTAAGCGGAGGCTACAGGTGAGCGCAACTACTCAAGTCTCTCCATCAAAGTCCTGTACTACTTTGTCGGTCCACCTACGCTGGACCGGTTCGGGTGCTACATGTAGTGCCTTGATAGACTCTGGGGCTGAGGGTTGTTTCATGGACGAAGCATGGGTTCGGAAACATGACATTCCTTTCAGAGAGTTAGATAAGCCTACGCCCATGTTCGCCTTAGATGGTAGTCATCTTCCCAGTATCAGATTTGAGACACTACCTTTAACCCTCACAGTATCTGGTAACCACAGTGAGACTATTTCTTTTTTGATTTTCCGTTCACCGTTTACACCTGTTGTTTTGGGTCATCCCTGGCTAGTATGTCATAATCCTTCTATTAATTGGTCTAGTAATTCTATCCTATCCTGGAACGTTTCTTGTCATGTGAAGTGTTTAATGTCTGCCATCCCTCCCGTTTCTTCTGTCCCTACTTCTCAGGAGGAACCTGGCGATTTGACAGGAGTGCCGGAGGAATATCATGATCTGCGCACGGTCTTCAGTCGGTCCCGAGCCAACTCCCTTCCTCCTCACCGGTCGTATGATTGTAGTATTGATCTCCTTCCGGGGACCACTCCTCCTCGAGGTAGACTATACTCTCTGTCGGCTCCCGAACGTAAGGCTCTCGAGGATTATTTGTCTGTGTCTCTTGACGCCGGTACCATAGTGCCTTCTTCCTCTCCGGCCGGGCGGGGTTCTTTTTGTTAAGAAGAAGGACGGTACTCTGCGCCCCTGCGTGGATTATCGAGGCTGAATGACATAACGGTTAAGAATCGTTATCCGCTTCCCCTATGTCATCAGCCTTCGAGATTCTGCAGGGAGCCAGGTGCTTTACTAAGTTGGACCTTCGTAACGCTTACCATCTCGTGCGCATCAGAGAGGGGGACGAGTGGAAAACGGCGTTTAATACTCCGTTAGGGCATTTTGAGTACCGGGTTCTGCCGTTCGGTCTCGCCAATGCGCCAGCTGTTTTTCAGGCATTAGTTAATGATGTTCTGAGAGACATGCTGAACATTTTTGTTTTTGTCTATCTTGACGATATCCTGATTTTTCTCCGTCACTCGAGATTCATGTTCAGCACGTTCGACGTGTTCTACAGCGCCTTTTAGAGAATTGTCTCTACGTAAAGGCTGAGAAGTGCTCTTTTCATGTCTCCTCCGTTACTTTTCTCGGTTCCGTTATTTCCGCTGAAGGCATTCAGATGGATTCCGCTAAGGTCCAAGCTGTCAGTGATTGGCCCGTTCCAAGGTCACGTGTCGAGTTGCAGCGCTTTTTAGGTTTCGCTAATTTCTATCGGCGTTTCATTCGTAATTTCGGTCAAGTTGCTGCCCCTCTCACAGCTCTTACTTCTGTCAAGACGTGTTTTAAGTGGTCCGGTTCCGCCCAGGGAGCTTTTGATCTTCTAAAAGAACGTTTTACGTCCGCTCCTATCCTCGTTACTCCTGACGTCACTAGACAATTCATTGTCGAGGTTGGCGCTTCAGAGGTAGGCGTGGGAGCCATTCTATCCCAGCGCTTCCAGTCTGACGATAAGGTTCATCCTTGCGCTTATTTTTCTCATCGCCTGTCGCCATCTGAGCGCAACTATGATGTGGGTAACCGTGAACTGCTCGCCATCCGCTTAGCCCTAGGCGAATGGCGACAGTGGTTGGAGGGCGACCGTTCCTTTTGTCGTTTGGACAGACCATAAGAACCTTGAGTACATCCGTTCTGCCAAACGACTTAATGCCCGTCAAGCTCGTTGGGCGTTGTTTTTCGCTCGTTTCGAGTTTGTGATTTCTTACCGTCCGGGTAGCAAGAACACCAAGCCTGATGCCTTATCCCGTCTGTTTAGTTCTTCTGTGGCTTCTACTGATCCCGAGGGGATTCTTCCTTATGGGCGTGTTGTCGGGTTAACAGTCTGGGGAATTGAAAGACAGGTTAAGCAAGCACTCACACACACTGCGTCGCCGCGCGCTTGTCCTAGTAACCTCCTTTTCGTTCCTGTTTCCACTCGTCTGGCTGTTCTTCAGTGGGCTCACTCTGCCAAGTTAGCGGGTCATCCCGGTGTTCGAGGCACTCTTGCGTCTATTCGCCAGCGCTTTTGGTGGCCGACTCAGGAGCGTGACACGCGCCGTTTCGTGGCTGCTTGTTCGGACTGCGCGCAGACTAAGTCGGGTAACTCTCCTCCTGCCGGTCGTCTCAGACCGCTCCCCATTCCTTCTCGACCATGGTCTCACATTGCCTTAGACTTCATTACCGGTCTGCCTTTGTCTGCGGGGAAGACTGTGATTCTGACGGTTGTCGATAGGTTCTCTAAGGCGGCACATTTCATTCCCCTCGCTAAACTTCCTTCCGCTAAGGAGACGGCACAAATCATTATTGAGAATGTATTCAGAATTCATGGCCTCCCGTTAGACGCCGTTTCAGACAGAGGCCCGCAATTCACGTCACAGTTTTGGAGGGAGTTCTGTCGTTTGATTGGTGCGTCCGTCAGTCTCTCTTCCGGGTTTCATCCCCAGTCTAACGGTCAAGCAGAGAGGGCCAATCAGACGATTGGTCGCATACTACGCAGCCTTTCTTTCAGAAACCCTGCGTCTTGGGCAGAACAGCTCCCCTGGGCAGAATACGCTCACAATTCGCTTCCTTCGTCTGCTACCGGGTTATCTCCGTTTCAGAGTAGTCTGGGTTACCAGCCTCCTCTGTTCTCATCCCAGCTTGCCGAGTCAGCGTTCCCTCCGCTCAAGCGTTCGTCCAACGTTGTGAGCGCACCTGGAGGAGGGTGAGGTCTGCACTTTGCCGTTACAGGGCACAGACGGTGAGAGCCGCCAATAAACGCAGGATTAAGAGTCCAAGGTATTGTTGCGGCCAGAGAGTGTGGCTTTCCACTCGCAACCTTCCTCTTACGACAGCTTCTCGTAAGTTGACTCCGCGGTTCATTGGTCCGTTCCGTGTCTCCCAGGTCGTCAATCCTGTCGCTGTGCGACTGCTTCTTCCGCGACATCTTCGTCGCGTCCATCCTGTCTTCCATGTCTCCTGTGTTAAGCCCTTTCTTCGCACCCCCGTTCGTCTTCCCTCCCCCCTCCCGTCCTTGTCGAGAGCGCACCTATTTACAAGGTACATAAGATTATGGACATGCGTTCTCGGGGACGGGGTCACCAATACCTAGTGGATTGGGAGGGTTACGGTCCTGAGGAGAGGAGTTGGGTTCCGTCTCGGGACGTGCTGGACCGTTCGCTCATCGATGATTTCCTCCGTTGCCGCCAGGATTCCTCCTCGAGTGCGCCAGGAGGCGCTCGGTGAGTGGGGGGTACTGTCATGTTTGTCATTTATTGTCATGTCTTGTCCCTGTGCTCCCCATGCTATTCGTTTCCCTCTGCTGGTCCTGTTTGGTTCTTTCCCTCCTTCTATCCCTCTCTCTCCCCCTCCCTCTCTCACTCTCTCGCTCTCTCTTCTCTCTGTCGTTCCGTTCCTGCTCCCAGCTGTTCCTATTCCCCTAATCATCATTTAGTCTTCCCACACCTGTTCCCGATCCTTTCCCTGATTAGAGTCCCTATTTATTCCTTTGTGATCCGTTCCTGTTCCGTCGGTTCCTTGTATTGTATTCACCATGCTGTGATTGCGTTTCGCCCTGTCCTGTCGTGTTTTTGCCGTGATTGTGTATCACCCTGTCCTGTCGTGTTTGTGCCTTCATCAGACGCTGCGTGTGAGCAGGTGTCTCAGTCGACTACGGCCTGCGCCTACCGAATCGACCTGCAGTCTGTGGCCGCTTCTCCAGTTGTTTTCCCTCTACAAATCTAGAGGATTTCTGTTATTCCGTTTTGAACATTAATAAACTCTG